>NC_057811.1:280499713-280519039 GCF_018294505.1 Triticum aestivum
GAGAGAGAGAGATGGAGAGAAAGCGAGAGGGACCAACAAGGTTTGTGTGTTGGATGCATGAGATAGAATTGAAGATTGTCGGCGAGAGAGAGAGAGAGAGAGAGAGAGAGAGAGAGAGAGAGCAGGAGTCCAGGAGAGGGGGAGGTCGCGTTTTATGCATCAAAGACTGATATAAACCATGTTTCAATATAAACTTGCATTCAAATATTTAAATTGTAGAACATGTTGTCTGCAATCCACACATGAACGGATATATGCGTATATCAAACAAGTTTATTAATTTGACTTTCAACATGTTCATGGAGTACTATAATATGTACAACATGCTACTCGATTGAGGTGTTCAATTTTGGATTTAGTTCACTATTTTGACCTGGTGAACGAGCTATTTCATTGAATCGAGATATTTCATTTTGGGTTTGATTCCCGTTTTTGAGTGTGTCAACTATTTTTCATATAGTAAATCGCTAGTAACGAGCATGTAAAAACACATTACTCTCGAGCATCATCTCTCCATCTAAAAAAGAAGTGGCAAGCTAATATTTCAAAATTTGATTCGAATCGACTTGGTAAGGTAGACGTGGATGCTCGTTCTCCCAAATTTTGAACGAACCGTTAAACATCCTCTGATCGGTGGAATTCTCCCGAGCAAATAAATGGGAGACGCGAAATTACTGTCCTATGTGGGGCACACATTAATTGGCCCGTTGTACATCGAGGGTAGGTTCGTAACTTCATCCAAGCGCGCCTTCTCCTCGGCCGAAATGACATGTGCCGAATAATTCATAAACCATGGTCGGCAAAACACGCTCTCCTCGCCCGAAATAGCCCGCGCCCACTATTTAAAACACGCTCTCCTCGCCCGAAATCGCTCGCACCCACTATATTTCAAAACACGCCCTCCTCGCCCGAAATCGCTCCCACCCACTATTTGGGGAGAAGCAAAGTTACTCTACTATCCCCGACCCTAAGTACACAGACCCAAGCCAAGAAGCCTAAAGGCCGGGGTAGAACTGTAACTCCCCCTCACATTTCAGACAAATGCGTCCGTAAAACATGGTTTCACTCCCCTCCCAATCCCCCCCATTTATACCTCGTGGGCGCCAAATCACCTTCTCCCCGGAAGCTCCCTTCTCCCGAGCCGCGAAACCTCAGCCCCTCCTCCATGGCACCCCCAGCGCACCAATTTCACAGCTGCCCTCCTCCCTAATGCCGGAGACGCTGTCCATTTGCCGTCGTGCACTGGGCCGTGTGCCTCTTACTCCGTGCTGCTGGAGCTGCCTCGACGACGGCCGCGTGAACCGTACCGGAGTCGATTCACCCCCGTCGTTGTTCACGGCGCCGGAGCGGCTCCAACTTCGGATTCGTCTAGAGTCCCGGCGGTACTTCCCCGTAGCCGTCGACCGTCGCGGCATTGCTATTTCCCTGCCGCCGGTCGCCACCGCAACCGCGACGGCCTCACCGACTCGGCAGCTGGACCTGCCTACTTCACCATGCCCCATATAGGTCGCACCCTCATCTCAAATCACTTTATTTAGGCGTCAGTTGTCTGAATTTTTATTCTGGGCCAATCGATTCCCAATGGGAAGCAGCACCCCTCGAGGCGGCGGAGCTCCTAGGCTGCCGGTTGGCTGGTGTCTAACGTAAGGGTGCGGGGCCGCAAGTTCGCCGCGGAAGCAGCACTTAGATGGCTATCTTAGAGTTGCATGGGTTGAAGGTACTGCCGCCGCCGGATCTGGATGACGGGGAGTCTTTGTGGATTGGCCCGGGGGCGGCCCAACCACGACAGTGCGGTGGGGCAGGGAGCGGGGTTTTGGCCGGGGCCACGGACGGCGGAGGCAGGCTGCTCTGCCGTTGGTCACTGGCTCTTCGGGGAAGATTCCTAACAGTGTCAGCCGGGAGGCACAAGACGGCCATCAAGCCATCCGGCGTAGACCGGACAGTACCAAAATAAAATAAAATCGTGTGACCCCATTTTAGTCTTCAGTCAATAGACGTGTGTCCACTCTCGTACCTTGCTGTTGATCTCTTAGTGTATTTCTTCAGATCAAAGAGATGTGTCATTCTTAACATTATGCGTTATCTGCATCTTCAGCCACACCGTCTTCCAACTCACCGCAGCTGCTCCAACAAGGGAAGCATACACCAGAAGGGAGCTATAGTCCCCACTCAACAGTTCCCTACATCGAATGCGCGTGCCCGACATGGACAGCCACAACAACTGCAGGGCCATCGACAAGTCAGCACATGATGCTCACTCCTATGGATGGCGGCCAGAGAGGTTGTACCCTCATCTTACTTGTGTGCAACATTTATGGCTTTGTTATTCATCTAAGCATGGAAAATAGATTATCACATTTCACTGTATATTCATGTTGATCTCTTACGGGTCTTGTTCAGGAGTTAATGCTATTCCATAGTTCAGCTAAGATACTTGTTCTTTAGGTAACGCTGTTCCATAGTTATCATCCATCAGCCAATGCTATCCCATAGGCTGGTGATTATAGTATTATACCACTTCTAGTATTACCTATGTTGTTCTTTAATACTTTTGTGTGCCATTTAGTTAATCTCGAGTACAAACGATACATATTCTGTAGCTTTCATTTGTGTTCTCCCTTTAGTTTTTGAGACCTGTTGCTGCTAGTTAACCCCAGTCCTACTATTTATGTCGTCTCCTACAGGCACTCATTACATAAATCTAACTACTAGTTGTCTTCCATGCATGTCAAATATAATTGCACACACTGATATATCCACAAGAACCTCACGGAGCAATGTAAAGGCCAATAAACTTGATGTCAATGATACCCAATATGATGGAACATGTAAAGGCAGTTCTTCAGAAGACTTGCAGAAAGATGTTGAATCCTCTTCACCCCACAAGGTCCTTGCTCTAACTTGGCCCGTGATATGGGTACAACATGCATATAATGTCCTGGAGTGTATCTACTCTCTTGCAATGCCATGTGCTTAGCATGCTGATCATGCATGTAAATATGTCATGCCTTCCTGTTTTTCAGTACCTATTCCATTCATGATAACATGTTTTCAAATTCAAGTACTGTCATTCTACTCTATCGCAATGCCATCTGCTTAATTAGGACATCATGCTTCTGAATATCTTATGCATTGTTATTCATCAGTATGTACTTCATCTGTCTACCATACCATGTTTTTTTACATTGAAGTCCTGTTCTAGTGCTCTGTTGCAATGCCATCTTAGTTTCCCAATCATACACGTGTATGTTGCCTTAGTTTTTTCTGTATGTATTCCGCTAGCATACAGTTTTACATTCAACTAGTGTTTTTTTACTGTGTCGTCCTGTCGTATCCCTAGCTCTTACACCATACTCCCTCGGTCTGGATTACATGTTGCCGAAATGGATAAAAAAGGATGTATCTAGAACTGAAATATGCCAAGACCCATCCATTATTTTTTGGATGGAGGGAATACATGTCAATATGTCATGCCTTTCTATTCTTCAGTACCTATTCCATCTCTCTGCTGTAGCATGTTTTATAATTGAAGCACCATTCTTTCTATACAAGGCATGCAATGGGAAGACAACTATGTTAGAATCTGAAGGGTTACAAACCAGGTCTTTGCAAAAGATCCAAATGCCAGGAGATAATAAACCAACTCCAGTTTTTATAGATATTGCTCCAGCACAGAGAAACCCAACTCCTACTGATAATAAGCAGATTCCAGTGGCCAAAGAACTAGTCCGCTCCAGTCCAGCAAAAATATGTCAACTCCATTCTAAGAAGCGTGTGCGTATCCTTGCATCATGAAATTTTATGGCATGCTGAGCATATTGTCTACATGTTTCTTTCCCATGTCTCTTTTAGAAAATAAGCTTAACAAATATAAGAATTTCTGCACTGGTATCATCTGTGAGGAAAGATTCTTGCAGGAATTCTCTATGCTCCAATGCAGATGTAAGTACCTGTTGTATATCACTATATTTTTACATCAGCATGTATTTTGTTAATCGGCGTGAATCCAACCTCTATCTGATCTAAATTTAGTTGTAGCAAAATGTATGATTAAAGGCCACAATGTTGATTTTTGTAAGGAAAACTGCCTAGTAGTTTTGCATCCTGAGCTGCATGAGTGTACTATCTCATATTAGTGGGTTTGATTACTTTGGTTCTGTAGTGGGTTTTTAGTGTTTTTTTACTGTGTTGTCTTGTCGTATACCTAGCTCTTACATCATACTCCCTCCGTCCGGATTACATGTCGCAGAAATGGATAAAACTGGATGTATCTAGAACTGAAATACGCCTAGACCCTTCCATTTATTTCCGGATGGAGGGAATACATGTCAATATGTCATGCCTTTCTATTCTTCAGTACCTATTCCATCTCTGCTGTGGCATGTTTTATAATTGAAGCACCATTCTTCTATATAAGGCATGCAAGGGGAAGACGGCTATGTTAGAATCTGAAGGGTTACAAACCAGGTCTTTGCAAAAGATCCAAATGCCAGGAGATAATAAACCAACTCCATTTTTCATAGATACTGCTCCAGCACAGAGAAACCCAACTCCCATTGATAATAAGCAGATTCCAGTGGCCAAAGAACTAGTCCGCTCCAGTCCAGCAAAAGAATGTCAACTCCATTCTAAGAAGCGTGTGCGTATCCTCGCATCATGAAATTTTATAGCATTCTGATCATATTTTCTACTTGTTTCTTACCCATCTCTCTTTTAGAAAATAAGGTTAAATGATAGAAGACTTCCTTCATTGGGATTGTATTCGAGGAAAATATCTTGTGGGAATTCTCTGTGCTCCAATGGTGATGTAAGTACCTGTTGTATATCACTATATTTTTACATCAGCATGTATTTTGTTAATCGATGTGAATCCAACCTTTATCTGATCTAAAATTAGTTGTAGAAAAATGTTAAAGGCGCCAATGTGGATTTTTGTAAAGAAAACTGCCTGGTAGTTTTGCATACTGAGCTGCATGAGTGTACTATCTCATATCATGCACATTACTGATTTGTAGTGCTGCTCTGGTTGCCCATTCATTCATTGTGTCAATGTTGCTTTCGTATTACCTTACCTGGCTGATGATAGCTGTGCCATATTTTGTTAATTTTGTGTTGGCTAGTTGCCCAAACATTCGTTGTGCCAATGTTGCTGTCCTATTATCTGACTTGGCCAATGATAGCAATGCTAGTGTCTTAATTTGGTGCAGGCTGCTAAAGATAAGAAGACAAACTCTGAAAACAGTAAGGCAACCCCGTTGTTTCTTTCCTATAAATCTAGGCCAGGTAATATGCCAATAACTAATGATTAATCTATTTGGTTCCCCTCCTAATTTATGTTAAGATGCAGTGGTCGAGACACTCTCCACTATCAATAATACAAGCCTGCCAAAATCGCCATCCGAATCTGTTCAGTATCCTCTGTCTCGAATGCAACGGAAAAATGTATATTTGTGAACCAATTAATGGCTGAAGGAATGATGGAAATGGTGGAGGGATCAGAGGTGCAGAGTCGTGTGACACAACAACTGATCAATGTTTTCAGCGAGAGTGTAGTAAAGCAGCAAGAACTTGCCCACATGCTTATGGGCGTCATCTGTGCTGAGGTTGCAAATTGCGATGTTTTAGATTGTTAGGTTCTGTTCATTTATTTGCACTGGCATCAATCTTTGATTGCCCAGTGGATGTAATTTCCTATAATATATGCTGGATGTGCAACGTTTTTCCCTGTATGCTGTACCTTTCCATGATCGGTTTTGGTCCTGTGCATAATTGCTCGTCGTAATGGGCTCAAATTATCTAATTTGGCCTAAAGACATGTATGAACTTCAGTGGGCCCATTAAGTTAATGGGCCGTTACCAGGCCGAAAGTTAATGGTCGGCCCTCTTAACTCCCTGGTTGTTAACAGGCCGACATAGAAGCGGGCAACAGGTGGGCCCAATTGATTTCACGGGCCATTAACAAGTCGTTACTAAGTTCGGGCTACATATGGCCCAACTATACTGTGGGCCTTTAGCAGGCCGAAAGAGACAGCGGGCTTGTACTGGACCATGCAGAGCATGGGCCGCTAAGAGGCCGAAAGTCAGGTCATATTGTAAATGGCCCAACTGTGTTGTGGGCCTTTAGCAGGCCAAAAGAGAAACCAGGCTGGTATTGGACCATGAAGGGCATGGGCCGTTAAAAGGCCAAAACTCTGGTCCGACTACAAATGGCCCAACTCATTTATGGTCCTTTAACAGGCTGAAAGGCACACAGGGCCGGGAATTGGCCCAACACTTAAATGGGTCGCTAAAAGGCCAAAACTCAGGTCCGACTACAAATGGCCCAATAGATATATGGGCCGTCACCAGGCTGAAAGACACACCGGGCCGGAAATTGGACCAACACTTAAATGGGTCGCTAAAAGGCCAAAACTCAGGTCCAACTACAAATGGCCCAACTGATTTACGGGCTGTCAACAGGCTGAAAGACACATCGGGCCGGAAATTAGCCCAACATTTAAATGGGTCGCTAAAAGGCCGAAAGATGTACATCGTGAAAATTGGCCCATTCACTGAATGGGCTGTTAACAGGCCGAAATCTCACCGGGCCGATATTGAACCCAAATATATAGCGAGCGGTTAACGGGCTCGAACTGACGATGGGCTGCAATGGTGTCAAATCTTTAATGGGCCGTTGACGGGCCGAATGGCACATCTCGTATGGACCGTGGGCTTAAATGGACCTGACACAAGTAGGTCTTATATGGGCCGGCCTGCTATTTTTTACTGGGCCGACATTTTTCACCGGAATGGGCCACTGTTGGGCCGTGCCACGTGTCGACCTATCATAGGCGCCTCCTGTCCAATGAGTGGATGACATCTGTCCCAACGGTGAGGCAACACGTGTTTCCTCCGGCCAATGATGATTTTACATGTGGAAAATCCCCATTGGTCCAGGCTGTTAACGGGTTATCGGATCCAAAACCGAACCCGATAGCTTAACGGTGTTCCATTACGATGGATGCCACGTGTCGGTTACCCTTGACGAAAGCACTTCTGTAACGCGCGATTTATCATCATGGAAGTGGACACTTCCGTGATGATACTTTTGGTAATGCCATGGAACACTTCTATGACAGCACAGGTATGACTATCTTGATTTTGTCATAAAATCGTCATGGATGTACATGCATGACAAAAAATGCGACCTACTATGACAAACACGTATCATCACGGAAGTGTATTTTTTTGTAGTGTCACATGCCTACCGTCATTTCACACACATGCTCGCATGACTCCTGCTGAGTCTGCGTGGCGGACTGCTCTCATACATCCCGTCAACTCACGCATGCTCGCATGGCATGCAGGACACATGGTGGCACGTATATTGTTTTTCTTTTTTGAGAATTAATTCTGCCGATTTATTACTTAACTGAAGCATGGCACGTACATTGTTGGTTTAACACACACGGTTTGAATAAACAAACCGTGGTATTGTCTTCCAACTATTAATAATCTCACGTTTGTAAGAAGCTTATATCAAAACTTGTCTCGAATCTGTTCTGTCAAAAAAACTTGTCTCGAATCTGAACAAAAAACAATAACACAGTCTATTTCTTATCATGACACCACGACAAGTTTCATGAATTTCAACTGAGTTTTGGATTTACTGGATTTCAAAAATCAAGATCTTCAATGTTTGAAATTTCTTGTCATTTCTTGCATGAGGACTAAACATGCACCCAATGACACACACATGATTTTCCAATCCATTTCGGTGCACTATCGCGTGTGCATGTAGTTCAAATTTGATTTTTACACATTAAATCCATAGGAAATCAATAAATGTTATGCAAACGTCTTAATGATCTGTGATTTTTTTTTTCAAATTCTAACACAACACTCCTTTGGTCACATGTTCACTGCGGAAACTTTTTGACATGTCTCGAAGTGGCGGTGGTGGTGTGATGGGTGGGTGGGTGGGGGTGAGGGTGTCCTGGATTAGGGGGTCCTCGGCTGTCCGGGCTATGTGATATGGGCCGGACAGATGGGCCGTGAAGATACAAGGAAGAAGACCTTCCTCCGTGTCCGGGTAGGACTCTCCTATGCGTGGATGGCAAGATTGGTGTTCGGATATGTAATTTCCTTCCTCTGCAAACCAACTCCGTATAACCCTAGGCCCCTCCGATGTGTATATAAACCGGAGGGTTTAGTCCGTAGAGGCTATCAGAATTCATACATGCAAGACATCTAGGGTTTAGCCATTACGATCTCGAGGTAGATCAACTCTTGTAACCCCCATACTCATCAAACACAATCAAGTAGGACGTAGGGTTTTACCTCCATTAAGAGGGCCCGAACCTGGGTAAACATCGTGTTCCCCTGTCCCTTGTTACCTTCGATCCTCAAACACATAGTTCGGGACCCCCTACCCGAGATCGGCCGGTTTTGACACCGACATTGGTGCTTTCATTGAGAGTTCCACTGTGTCGTCAGCAGGAGGTTCGATGGTTTGTTCGATCATCGACAACGATGCTTCTTCCAGGGAAACTTTCCTCCCTAGTCAACTTTTTGTGTTTGGCAGCTTCACTCTGCGTGCCAATTCAGTTGGTCACCTTGAACAGATCGATAGCTACGCCCCTGGTCATCAGATCAGGTTCGGAAGCCTGAATTACATCGCCGATATCCGAGGAGACTTGATCTCCGAAGGGTTCTCGACCCCGACCGCCATTCCTCATCTACAAGAAGGAAACCAATCGGATCCACCATCAGGCTCCGTTCAAGAATCAACTATCGCCCCTTCCCTGGCCTTAAATCTAGACCAGACCACCTTGTCCGAAGACGGGAGTATGAACCCCGCCGGACCCTCTCCTACTAGGGAGCTCCCTGCCAGAGACCCAGAGGCGACTATATTATTGGCAAGCCTGGAATCAAAGAGGACTCTCCCTGTCATCCACTACTGCAGGTTGCTGCTAACGCGACACTATGATCAGAGACCCTTTGACGAAATTGTGTGCGATGCAATAATCGCAAACGATGGTGTAAAAAACCCATCAAAAAAGGTGCAAAACGTTTGCGATGGTGGAGCCATCAAACACGGTTTAGATTTTAGTTGCGTGTGCGATGCAGGTCATACGGTTGATCTAGATGAACTATGTGTGATTAGACAGAACAACAGAAACGGGCAGCCATATCAATGTGTGTGCGATATACGGCATACAGTTCGCTCCGATGAACTGTTTGCTATTAGGGAAAGCAACAGAAACGGTCAGCTAGATCAAGGTGTGTGTGATATACGATATACGGTTCAGTCGAATGAACTGTTTTCGATTAGGGAAGAGAACATAAACTGTTCAACTTAACAAGATGTGTGTGATACGTGGCAAAAAGGCCCAGAGGTTAATTCGAGAATAAGTACACAGATGTTAATTTGACATACATGACTTATAAGTTTCACAGAAATCATATCACTTTTTTTGGAATGCATTTAATTGCATTGAATGTATATAGTGCTCTGTCCTATTAGTTGAAGTAACCTCGAGGTCCATGTTTTGGAAACATGTCGTAAAGTAACGGGTGAGGGAGTCCTGGACTAAGGGGTCCTCGGGCGTCCGGCCTGTTAGCCATGGGCCGGACTGATGGGCTGTGAAGATAGACCGAAGACCGCACCCGTGTCCATATGGGACTCTCCTTGGCGTGGAAGGCAAGCTTGGCGACCAAATATGTATATTCCTTTCTTTGTAACCGACCTTGTGTAACCCTAGATCCTCCTGGTGTCTATATAAACCGAAGGACATAGTCCGGAGGAGGAGAGAGATTCATAACCATCGTCATACAGGCTAGACTTTTAGGGTTTAGCCATTACGATCTCGTGGTAGATCAACTCTTGTAATACTCATATTCATCAAGATCAATCAAGCAGGAAGTAGGGTATTACCTCCATAGAGAGGGCCCGAACCTGGTAAACATTGTGTCCCCTGTCTCCTGTTACCATCGACCTTAGACGCACAGTTCGGGACCCCCTACCCGAGATCCGCCGGTTTTTACACCGACATTGGTGCTTTCATTGAGAGTTCCACCGTGCCGTCCCTTAAAGGTTTGATGGCCCCTTCAATCATCAGCGACAATGCTGTCCAAGGTGAGACCTTCCTCCCTAGACAGATCTTCATGTTCGGCGGCTTCGCACTGCGGGCCAACTCCCTTGGCCATCTGGAGCAGATCGATAGCTACGCCGCTGGCCACCAGGTCAGATTTGGGAGCTTGACCTACGTCGCGGACATCTATGGAGATTTGATATTCACTGGATTCGAGACCGCGGTAACTACCCCAGGTCACTCGGATGAACATGACCTAAATCTGTCATCGGACCGCATCCAGGAGTCAGCTCCTGTAACCGCTCTGGCCTTAGATCCGGAGCAGACTGCGCCATCCAAGGACGGAAGGCTCAACCCCACCACGGAGGCCACAAATTCCCCGGTGTTGGAGCCGCACATGGACTTAATCTCACACGGTACCTGTGCCACCGGAACTCGGGACTCGTCTCCGATCATAAGTTCTGAACCATGTGAGCCCGCGGACGCCGAACTTGATCGTTTATCGATCTTCGAATTCAGCGCCACAGACATCTTCTAGCACTCGCCTTTGGGCGATGTGCTAAACTCATTAAAGAACCTGTCCTTGGCGGGGGACTCACAGCCGAACTATGTTCGGTTCGAACTAGGGGCTGATGATGGGGAATCTTGCTTCCCACCCGCCACCCACTTCATAGCCACAGCCGAAGATTTAACTGACACGCTTGATTACGACTCTGAAGACATCGACGGTATGGACGACGATGTTGATGAGGAGCAAAACCAAAATCCGCCATTTACTAGACGCTGGACGGCCACTTCTTCGTATGATGTGTACATGGTGGATACACCCAAAACAACCAACGACGATGACAAAGAAAATCCAGTCGAGAATAAACCTCCTGAGACACAGCACAAACACCGGCGTCCTCGGCGCCACTCTAAGTCACGTCGTTCAAAGGACAGCAATGCCGGCACCGGAGAAAACAATACTCTGGACGATGCCAAAAACAATGAAGACCTTGCTGAGGTAACATCCGAACAGGAGGAGCAAGAAAACGGGCAAGCTAGCCCTGACGAACAGGCCAGGCCCAACGACTCGGAGGATGGTAGTTATCGTCCGCTCTCCGAGGATGAGGGAAGTCTCGGCAACGAAGATTTCATCGGGCCTGAGGAACCTCTCGAGCAGGAGCGCTTCAAGCGCCAGCTAATAGCCACCGCAAGGAGCCTGAAAAAGAAGCAGCAGCAGCTTCAAGCTGACCAAGATCTGCTCGTCGACAGGTGGACTGATGTTCTGGCAGCCGAAGAATACAGCCTCAGACGCCCAGCCAAGAGTTACCCGAAGCGAAGATTGCTACCCCAGTTCGACAAAGAGGCGCCGGAGCCCATACCTCCCCCGCGTAATGCGGCCGATCGACCACTACGCGATCGGGACAGTGCGGCGGACCGACCACCATGTGGTTGGGATAGAGCGGCAACTCAGGCCGAACAGCAGCCTGCCCCACCGCCACGTAAAAATAGAGACAAAACAGTTCGGGGTTATACATATGACCTCCGGCAGACCCTGGATAGTAGACCAGGATATACCCGATCGATTTACGGATCGCGAGGACGTTCCTCGACACGTGATGATGGCTACCTATTCGGACGTGGCAAACCTAGTCACACCCGAGCCGACAACCGCAGACGGACTCCATCGGAGCTACGACGCGATGCGGCCAGGTATAGAGGCGCCGCACACCCTCTTTGCTTCACTGATGAAGTAATGGATCACGAATTCCCCAAGGGTTCAAACCCGTGAATATTGAATCATACGACAGGACAACTGATCCCGCGGTATGGATCGAGGACTTTATCCTCCACATCCACATGGCCTGCGGAGATGACTTCCACGCTATGAAATACCTCCCACTAAAGCTTAAAGGACCAGCTCGGCACTGGTTAAACAGCCTGCCTGAAAATTCTATCGGCAGCTGGGAGGACTTGGAAGAAGCCTTCCTCGACAACTTCCAAGGTACATATGCCCGGCCACCAGACGCCGATGACTTAAGCCACATAGTCCAACAACCTGGAGAGTCAGCCAGGAAATTCTGGACTAGGTTCCTAACCAAAAAGAACCAGATCATCGACTGTCCGGATGCCGAAGCCCTAGCGGCCTTTAAACATAGCATCCGCGACGAATGGCTCGCCCGCCACCTCGGCCAAGAAAAACCAAAATCTATGGCAGCCCTTACGCCACTCATGACCCGCTTTTGCGTGGGTGAGGATAGCTGGCTGGCTCGTAGCAAAAACACAGCCAGCGAGGCAGGCCCCTCCGAGGTCAAAAACAGCAACGGCAAGCTCCGACATAAACGCCGAAGCAATGGTGATAATGCCGACGACACCACAATCAATGCCGGATTCAGCGGCTCCAAGTCCAGACAGCGGAAGAAACCGTACAAAACAAACAATCAGGGACCATCTAGCCTGGACCGCATACTCGATCGCCCGTGCCAGATGCATGGCACCCCAGACAAACCAGCCAATCATACCAACAGAGATTGTTGGGTTTTTAAACAGGCTGGCAAATTAAACACCGAGAACAGGGAAAAGGGATCACAAAGCAAGGACGACGACGAGGAGCCCCGACAACCAAACACAGGGGGACAGAAGAAGTTTCCCGCTCAAATCAAAACAGTGAACATGATATATGCTACACACATCCCCAAAAGGGAGCGCAAGCGCGCACTAAGGGACGTCTACGCGATAGAGCCAGTCGCCCCAAAATTCAATCCATGGTTGTCATTTCCGATCACCTTTGATCGTCGGGATCATCCGAGTAGTATCCATCATGGCGGTTCAGCCGCACTAGTCCTTGACCCAATCATTGATGGATTTCACCTCACGCATGTCCTTATGGGCGGAGGTAGCAGCCTCAACTTGCTCTATCAGGATACAGTGCGAAAAATGGGCATCAATCCATCACGGATCAAGCCCACAAAGACTACCTTCAAAGGAGTCATACCAGGTGTAGAGGCCTGTTCTATGGGCTCAATCACGCTAGAGGTTGTCTTCGGGTCTCTGGACAATTTGCGAAGTGAGGAGTTAATCTTCGACATCGTCCCCTTTTGCATCGGCTATCACGCACTGCTCGGACGAACCGCATTCGCTCGATTCAATGCAGTGCCACACTATGCTTATCTCAAGCTCAAGATGCCCGGTCCATGCGGCGTCATCACGGTCAATGGAAATACGGAACGCTCCCTCCGTACAAAAGAGCACACAGCTGCCTTAGCAGCAGAAGTACAGAGCGGCCTTCTCAAGCAGAACCCTAATTCGGCTGCCGAGCCCACGGACACCGTTAAGAGGGTCCGAACTACCCTACAGCAGGACAGCTCGGCTTGTCGGGAGCTCGACTAGCAATCCGGCCTCCGTCTCAGTCCTGATCAAGTGGTGGCAGTCGTGTCGCGCGTACATAACTACGCACTCAAAATTCCATGGGCATCGACGGAGGCATAGCTAGCTTGTGATCCACAGTGCGGCTCAACTGGCACCGGATACACACATACCTTCACTTTTACTTTTTCCTTTCAGGTCTCAATCCCGCAGGCCCCATCCGATGGCCTGATCATGGGTCCTCTCGAAGGACAAACACACCAAGACGGCAAGAAACACAGACATATGGGGGACTTCCTAGGTGGTCTCGTTAACAATCACTCCACCTGTTTTTCAGGACCCACATGCAGCTCTCCCTTTGTTTTGGCATGTTAAATAGCCTGTTGCTCATCGCACTACTTGTATCAAATGTGCCTTGACATATTAATCAAATTACAATGGAAACAGTTCGCGGCCCGAGCTTGAGGGCCCTAGCTTATTATCTTTGCACCCTCTTTGTTTTCCTTTTTTCTTTTTTTACACCTGTGGGTAACCTTATCAGGTAGCACTCGTACACTGTGCTATGTTTCATATTTGCCAGGGGCTTCATAGCACCCCGCACTCGGCAACAAAAGTTCGAACACTTTTGTATAGTATAGTTCGGCACCCCGAATTTAGCACTATATGCATTGGCTCCGAATCATGTCTTTCGTCAATAGTTGGGTTGCTCGGCTCCTGTGCTTGCTACCTTACGTTCTGCTATATCGGCTAAGGTAGTAAAGGGATAACTACTGCGATTGTGCCTTGGTTTATCCAAAGGAGCACCTCAGTAGAGAATGCCGAAAACTGACTGTCAGGTTGCAAATCGTTGGAGATTTCTTCCGCATTACGCGAAGGATCGGTACTTCCCGATCAGGCGCTTATAGCACTCTCGTTCGGATACTAGGGGCTGCGCCAACATTTTTTATTGTCAAACTCCTATGGCTAAGTGAGGGTGTTCAAGTCGCATAGTCTGATTGCCTAGTTCGTTGCGCTAAACTACTCCTTCAAGGACCATATAATTGGATCAAAAGTGTTTAGATTCCATCCCGAACACTTCTGTACTACCTACGTGGGGGCAGAAGCCGACGACTGGCCAACCCTCAGATTTCATACAACACGGCTGCACGGGAGGTAAATTTCTTTAACATAACAAACATTATATTACAAACTCACTTTGTTGTATCATACAAGGTAGAGGCAACTTGAATACATTTATTCAAAGATAATGTCTTGCGAACACTACGTCGCTACAATACGAGACCCCTCCAGGACGTCTCCAAAATACCGCTCGGGTGTGCGGTGCTCCTTGCCCTCGGGTGGCCCCTCGGTCACAATATTGAAGGTGTCCATCTTCGCCCACCAGACATTGACGCGAGCAAAGACCATATGTGCACCCTCGATGCAGACGGACCACTTGACGGCGTCCAGCCGAGGACAGGCATCCACCAGCCGCTTCACGAGGCCGAAGTAACTACTAGGTATAGCTTCGGCTGGCCACAATCGGATTATTAAATCCTTCATGGCCAGTTCGGCCACCCTGTGCAGCTCGGCCAGCTATTTTAGCTGATCGCTGAAGGGCACCAGATGTTCTGGCGCAAGATATTGCGACCAGAACAGCTTCTCCATGGAGCTCCCTTCTTCGGCTCGGAAGAACTCCGCGGCGTCGGACACACTACGTGGCAGATCAGCAAAAGCTCCTGGAGAACTCCGAATCCGGGTTAGTAAAAGATACTTCATCTTCACATATTTGCTTTGCATACTAAATGCCTTACCCGCCGCGACCTTCCTGGCCTCCTGGATCTCTTGGAGGGCGCCCTGGGCCTCATTTCTCGCCGTCTCTGTGCTCTGACGAGCCTTGGCGAGTTCGGCCTCTCGAGCCGACGCATCGTGCTCCAAGGTCTCGCACTTCCTCACCGTGTCCTGGAGCTCTTGCTGGACCTTGTTGACCTAGGCCTTGAGCTTCTTACGGGCGGCCTGCTCCTTGACAGCCTTCCCCTCGGCTTCGGCCAGGGCCTTCTTTAGGGCCTCGACCTTGGTCGTTGCTCCTATACATATCATGACACTTCGATCAATATATATCATTTTACTCTTTTCGAATATATAGCGGGTTATTACATACCTTGATTCTCCTGGAGCTGCCTCCTCAACTGGCCGAGCTCCTCCTAGGCCTGCTCTAGTCTCTGCTTCAGTCCGGAGACTTCGACATTATGCGAGGCCGCGTGTCACGCCCAATATGCGATACTATCCTAAAGAGACTCGAAGGTCCCACCAAGGATAGAACCGCATATTGAAATGCTTTTGCAAGGTGGATATCATTACATCAACATTACATAATAGATGGCGATACATACAAGGCATACAAATGCCGCAAAAATACATCAATACATACAAGAGATCAACATCCGACTATGGATGAAACACAAACAGAAGCTCAAATGACATCCACCCTGCTAGCCCAGGCTGCCGACCTGGAACCTATCCCCTGATCAAAGAAGAAGCAGAAGAAGAACTCCAAAACAAGTAACATCGCTCTCGCGTCATGATCATCGCAAAACCTGTACCTGCAACTGGTGTTGTAGTAATCTGTGAGCCACGAGGACTCAGCAATCCCATTACCATGGGTATCAAGACTAGCAAAGCTTAAAGGGAAAGGAAAGGATAAGGTGGTGAGGTTGCAGCAGCGACTAAGCAAGTATGGTGGCTAACATACGCAAATAAGAGCGAGAAGAGAAGCAACGGAACGGTCGTGAAACTAGTAATGATCAAGAAGTGATCCTGAACTCCTACTTACGTCAAACATAACCCAGAAACCGTGTTCACTTCCCGGACTCCGCCGAGAAGAGACCATCACGGCTACACACGCGGTTGATGCGTTTTAGTTAAGGTCAAGTGTCAAGTTCTCTACAACCGGATATTAACAAATTCCCATCTGCCACATAACCGCGGGCACGGCTTTCCAAAGATAATACCCTGCAGGGGTGTCCCAACTTAGCCCATTATAAGCTCTCACGGTCAACGAAGGATATTCCTTCTCCCGGGAAGACCCGATTAGTCTCGGAATCCCGGTTACAAGACATTTCGACAATGGTAAAACAAGACCAGCAAAGCCGCTCGATGTGTCGACAATCCCGATAGGAGTCGCACGTACCTCGTTCTCAGGACACACCGGATGAACACTACGTACAACTAAAACCAGCCCTCAAGTTTCCCCGAGGTGGCGCTGCAAGTGGCTCTAGTTTGGACCAACACTCCGAGGAGCACTGGCCCGGGGGGGTAAAATAAGATGACCCTCGGGAGCGCGACTCCCAAGGGAAAAAGGCTAGGTGAGGCAAATGTAAAACCAAGGTTGGGCCTTGCTGGAAGAGTTTTATTCAAAGCGAACTGTCAAGGGGGTCCCATAAATCACCCAACCGCGTAAGGGACGCAAAATCAAGGAACATAATACCGGTATGGCAGAAACTAGGGCGACAAGAGTGGAACAAAACACCAGGCATAAGGCCGAGCCTTCCATCCTTTACCAAGTATATAGATGCATTAATAATATAAGAGATATTGTGATATCCCCACAAAACATAATCCAACATGGAGCAATCTTCATCTTCACCTGCAACTAGCAATGCTATAAGAGGGGCTGAGCGAAGCGGTAACATAGCCAAACAATGGTTTACTAGGAAGGGTGACAAAGGTTAGAGGTTCATGGCAATTTGGGAGGCTTGAAGAGCAAGTGATAGGTAGCGCAGCAAAGCGATAGAACGAAGCAACTAGCATAGAAATGATAGTAATGAGATCCAAGGTGGCGGTCATCTTGCCTGAAATCCCGCTAGGAAGAAGAACGAGTCCATGAAGAAGATGAAGCCACGAAGACGAACGAATCCTCACGATCGCAACGACACGAGAACTATCGAGAGGAAGCACACAACATGGTAAACACACAACACATAACAAGGCATGATGCTCAACCAAGTATGATGCATGACAAGGCTACATGAAGCTACTCATGACAAGAGATGGTGCATACAGGAACAACACATCAAAGCAAGTTTAAATGAGGCCGGAAACAACATATAACGATTCCGGTAAGTCCTCATATGCAAATTTCGAAATTGGTCCAGATCTGAATAAATCTTATGTTGAAGTTGTTAAACAGCAAGTTAAAGAGCACCATGATGATCTACATGAAATTCTAGTCAAGTTTCATATAAAGTTCATTAGATTCGGAGCTACGGTTTAGAAGATATGAGCAAAACAAGTTAAACATGGCATTGATGCAAAATGCATTCAAACATCAAGCAAACACCTCAACACAAGGATGCAACAAGATAACATGGAACTACATGCAATTCTAAGCAAGTTACATATAGAGCACACCCCAAACGGAGCAACGGGGCAACACATACACTCCAAACAACATATAGCAACAATCTGTCCAAAACAGCAACTAGGCATCTTGCAAGCATCAAACCAATATACTACAGCACCTTAACATGAAAACAAATGACATGGGCATGATGTACAGATAATGCACTACAAAACATGAACACTGAACTACCTCCAGAAATCACTAGAACATGCTCAAAAGGACATGGCAAGATTGCAAATAATAACAGTTCACAGACTTGGCAGAAATTACTGGAGATGGCAGAAATAAGATCAGGTTGCAAAGTTTAGAGCAAGAAAACAACATGCTACGGGAACATATCATGGCAACCAAAGGCACGGCATGAATCTACTAAGTGCATAGAACAAAAGTCCCTTACTGAACATGAGCCAAAAAGGCACAGAAGATATGATGGCACCCATCACCCATGTAAACATAGCAAGTAATATGACAGATTCAGACTTAACAGAAAAACAAAGCATGGCAGAAATAACGATAAATAGGCATGTTGGTGAGCTTGAACCACTCACCACAGAGCAATAAATGGCATGACAAGGTAACCAGCAGTAAGAAGGAATAAATATGAAGCTAAGCATGGCAATAGCATAGTCATAGGGTACATGGATCACTAGAAAAACACATGGCAACAACGAACTTCATGTTAACAGGCTGACAGAAACATTATTTAGCAATTTGAGAGCACGATCACAACAAGCTACAGAAGGCTATAAATTTAACCAAGGGCATGGATGGATAGAGCATAACATCAACAACAAAACATCCTTAGTGAATATCTCCAGATTATGCATAGAATCACTTGTAGCAGCATGTTTACATGGCAACAAAATATAACAGACTCAGACTTATCAGAAATTACTAAGTCACATAAATCAGCAACATCATGGAGGCTACTTTGCTTGCTTGTGCTAGTCACCACAGAGATCACAAAAATACAAGATAAGCACCACTGTGAAGATGGCATGATGTAGTTAAAAACACATGTAGACACCAAGCTCATAGGATGCACACACAAAATGCAATGAAAAAGACAAATCACCAAGTTCTGTAAACAGACAGCAGTTAACAGCATATAGCACTCTTGCACCAGAGATTTGGGCATCACATGACCTCAAACAAGCATGGCACAATGGAATAAAATGGAGAGCATCTCATTACGAACATTTTGATATATGATATGCATGAATCGGAGTACCGAGCACGAAGTTATGACATGGCAAATATGGCAACATGAGATGAAAATCCTGGGACTTGAGAGAGATTTTTACCCCGCGAAAGACTGGACGAGGGGGTGCGGGACGGAGGGATCCGGGACGGGCGGAGGCGCGTTTGGATCACGGGACGGGTGGATCTCGTCCACCCACCCGGATCTGGCGACGAGGCGACGCCGGCGAAGCTCCGGCGAGCTCCGGCGGACGGGGACGGGCGGCAGGGGTGGATCGGGCCCCGGGGCGGCCGGATCCGGGCGCGGGGACGCGATGCGGG
>NC_057811.1:280519599-280597654 GCF_018294505.1 Triticum aestivum
CGAGCGGGCCGGCGGCGGCGGGCGGAGGAGGAGGCCACGTGGCGCGACGTGGTTGGCTGCGGGCGGCGGCGGGATCCGTCCTGCGCGGGGCGGACATGTCCGGCGGCGAGAGGGAGGGGAAGGCTAGGGTTCATCCGCGAAATTTCGGGGGGAGGTGCAAATATATAGGCAGAGGGAGCTAGGAGAGTCCAAACGAGGTGCGGTTTTCGCTCACACGATCGTGATCGAACGACCGAGAGCATGGAAGTGACTTAGATGGGTATTGGGCTGTTTGGAGGGGGGTTTTGCTGCAACACACAAAAGGACTTTGCGGTTACCCGGTTAACCGTTGGAGCATCAAACGACCTCCAAATGGAACGAAACTTGACAGGTGGTCTAACGGTGTTATACCAAGGCCACTCGGCAAATACCGACCCATTCCAAGAGGTTTTTCTCCTGCTCACGAAAAGAAAACAGAGGGGTGCAACGGGTGCGGCGAGAGTGTCGGATCGCGAAACGGACAACGGGGAAAAGGACCGGATGCAAATTTTGAAAAACATGATGATGCAATGCAGATGATGACATCGCAAAATGCAACACAAGCAAATGACAAGGCAAGGACGGCGAATAACTGGCAAACACCGGGCGCATCGGATCCGGGGCGCTACACCGCGGCCAGCAGCGATGCCTGCGTATTCGTTTCAGACAAATTTGGTTAGTTTCCTGCAATAAAGGATTGATCCTCTGTCCGGCTTTTTCTTCCGAACACTGAACAGTGTCTCAGGGGCTATTGTCTATATTGGGATTTTCTCTTTTTGCATCGCTTACCTCAAAACCTGTCAGCAGGCTGCTGCAGGCTTCAGTTAGTCCACTCTTGGCGGACTGAACCCTTTCAATTACCGTGCACATAAGAACATGGTGCTCATCCACAATGGATGCGCCTCGCAGCGCTTCCAGCAGATTATCCGGCACCCCTGGTTGGACAGGGGTCACCGGCAGAATGGGCATACCCCCCTCTTTCGAAGGTGGTTGCACACCGTATTCCGGAGGCGTATTGATCTCCGGAATCATATTCGGCTGAGGGCCGAACTGAGTACGGCCCTCATCACCAGTCTCCACGGGGATCGACTCCCCCTGGTGTCCGGTGACGGAGGCTTCGCCTTCTGGCACCTCCTGAGCCTCTCCCCGGCCTAGGAAAGTCCTTCAGGACAGCACCTCTGCGTCGCCCTTGGCCTTGGGGGAGTGAGCGGTCGGCGATGACTCGCTGGCCATCGCCTTTGAATCCAACGAACCTCCTGATGAGGATCGTTGGGAGCTGTTGTGGGCCGGACTGCAATTGCATAATTAATCATGTCAATACAATAAAGAGGAGAGGCCGGATATATGGGTATGTACGAGTCCTAGCACTTACGACGCAGCCCGAGTCTTAGGGCGGGGGCGTCGCTCCGGACTGCTGTCGACGTCCCACGCGGAGTTATCCGCGATGGAGCCCTTCCCTTTCTTGGACGTCTCCGCCTCCAGGTTCGTGGAGGCCGCCCTCTTCTTCTTTCCTTCCTCAGGGGGAGGGTTGTTCTCCTCCTCCTCCTCCTCGTCATCGTCCTCGGCGGCGGAGGAAAGGGTCCCTTCGTCTTCGGACGTCACGTCCGAAGCGCCCTTATGACGGGGGCCGCCTTTGGCCCCCTTGGCCTTCTTCTTGGCCTTCTTTTCCAGCGCCCTATAGGCCGCCGGAACCAGCATCTTCGCCAGAAGCGGGATGACTGGCTCTTCGGGCAGCGGGGCCAAACTATGGATCCGCTCCGCTCTCTCCATCCACGCCTAAGAAAATACAGCAAAGGTCAGGCATCCTCCTTGAACAAATAATTAGAAGGTACGCCTTAGGAAAAGGAGCACTTACCTCATTGGCAGGACGGGTGTGATCGTGCCCACGGTCCGAATCTATGATCGGCGGCTTCTCATTGCCCTTGAAGAGCAACTTCCAGGCTCCTTCATGAGTAGTTCCGAAGAGCCCTTCCAAGGTCTGGTGCTTCGCCGGATCGAATTCCCATAAAGGGAAGCTTCGGTGTTGGCAGGGGAGAATCCGGCGAACCAGCATCACCTGGATCACATCGACGAGCTTGACGTCTTTATCCACCATACTCTGAATTCGCGTTTGTAGCGCTATCAGCTCATCTGACGCTGACTAGTTGGGGCCTTTCTCCTTCCAGGAGGTGAGCCGCATTGGGGCTCCGGCCCTAAACTCGGGAGCCGCCGCCCAAGTGGTGCCGCGCGGCTCTGTGATGTAGAACCACTGCTTCTGCCACTCCTTGACAGTCTCCACAAAAGTGCCTGTGGGCCAGGTGACGTTGGGCATCTTGCTCACCATGGCGCCTCCGCACTCCGCGTGCTGGTCGTCCACCACCTTTGGCTTCACATTGAAGACCTTGAGCCATAGGCCGAAGTGGGGATGGATGCGGAGGAAGGCCTCGCACACGACAATGAATGCCGAGATGTTGAGGAAGGAGTTCGGGGCTAGATTGTGGAAATCTAGCCCGTAATAGTACATCAGTCCACGGACGAAGGGGTGAAGTGGAAACCCCAATCCGCGGACGAAGTGAGGGAGGAAAACTACCCTCTCAGTAGGCTTCGGGGTGGGCATGACTTGCCCCTTGGAGGGCAGACGGTGGGCAATTCCTTTCGCCAGATACCCCGCCGCCCGGAGCTGGGTGATGTCCTTCTCCTCGACGGAGGAGACCATCCACTTGCCTTGGCCTCCGGATCCAGACATGATTGAGTGCTTCCTAGAGATGGAGAAGATGGGAACTTGGGCCCTGGAGCTCGAGAATGGAAGGATAGAGATGAAGAGAAGGCGTGGGTGAAGGAGGGGGATTCTTATCTCCTTATAAAGGCAGCGAATATTGAACGCCTCCCCACTCGCGTCAAAACTCGCCTATTCCCAAGGGGTGCGTAAATGGTATAGCTGGGTTACCCACGCCCGTATTGATGATAATCCTGCAATAAGGGGACACGATCCCTGCTTTGACAAGACGTGCCAATGGCAAACGCGTCCCAAAACGTGGAGCGGCAGACAAAAAAGGTTCGAAATTATGATCGGGCAGACATGATGTCATGTTACAAAAAGTTGTCAGCGGATTGGACTCATGGAATATTATATTCTCTCTGCGGTTGTGTGTGGTGTGTGTGTTACACGTCCGGACACGTTCAATACATCCAAAGACTATCTTGGAGTTCGGAAGGAGGAACCCGCCTTGCAATGCCGAAGACTGACCTACGCGCTGGATACCTTGTCATTGAAGCCAGGTTCAAGGGCTACTGAGGGAGTCCTGGACTAAGGGGTCCTCGGGCGTCCGGCCTGTTAGCCATGGGCCGGACTGATGGGCTGTGAAGATACGAAGACCGAAGATTGCACTCGTGTCATGGGAGTCTCCTTGGCGTGGAAGGCAAGCTTGGCGACCAAATATGTATATTCCTTTCTTTGTAACCGACCTTGTGTAACCCTAGATCCTCCTGGTATCTATATAAACCGGAGGACTTAGTCCGGAGGAGGAGAGAGATTCATAACCATCGTCATACAGGCTAGACTTTTAGGGTTTAGCCATTATGATCTCATGGTAGATCAACTCTTGTAATACTCATATTCATCAAGATCAATCAAGCAGGAAGTAGGGTATTACCTTCATAGAGAGGGCCCGAACCTGGGTAAACATTGTGTCCCCTGTCTCCTATTACCATCGACCTTAGACGCATAGTTCGGGACCCCCTACCTGAGATCCGCCGGTTTTGACAACGACAACGGGATAGACCTTCATTCAAGCCAATCAACATGTGTTCAAAAAACAAAAATTATCAAAAAGTAACGAGATAGATCTTATTCAAGCCAATCAACATGTGTACAAAAAACAAAAAATGTCAAAAATTACAAAACAAGGACCTCGATGTTAATTCAACTAATATGATGGAGCACTATATATACATTCAACGCAATTAAATGTTTACAGTGACCCATCACATCAGTTAATTTAACATCGAGCCCACTTCCCATCCGGTCACCCATCTGATGACTACTCCAGCCTCAGCACACTTAACTTGGGAGTTTTGTTAGATGAGCTATCGGTAAGGAAGTTGGTCCTGGCTACTATAGGATCCCTCTTTGCATCCTTTATTGGGCACCCGGATGACCGACTGTTGCCGCCCAATGGTCAATGCCACATCCCCCGCATGGCAGTTTTGCAGCGGGTAACTGCATCGTCGCGCCGTGCCCGGCGCAACCGCATGCACACGAACGTGCATGATCGTGAGCTGGCCCCAAACACTGGTAGCACAACTTATAAATTGACGGATGGAGTACTAGTTACATTGGTGCATATAATTAAGCAAAGGGATCGCACATGTCTGTATTGACTGGAACGAGAATGCAATAGCACAATAAGAATTAAGGCCACGATGATGCGACCGCAGTGGTGGTTACAGGAGGTACGAAGAAAGATGCATCCATCAACGTACGACCTCCTCCTCCTCAACTCAGTGCGCCGGGCCACCGACTGGCGGCTTTTGTGGCGTGGTCAAGGTGCTTCTCAGCAAAGGCATCCAAGGCTTCCAGCCGGTTGAAGAAGTCCAACGTCGTAGCGTCCTCACTGGCGTTGTAGATACCTATGTACACGATGTGCTCGTACACGTGGATGTGTAGGTCGACGAATTCTTGCAGGGCGAGGCGCCTCGCGGTGAGCGCGACCTCCAGGTGGACATTCTTTGTGGCGTCGGCAGGCTGTCCTAGGGCCACCAGTGCTTGAAAGAGTTTCCGACCATGGAGGCCGATTAGGGTGGCAGGCAATGAGGAGCCCGGACACACAGGCTGGAGGAGTACGACGATCTCGTCCGCGAGCTTCTTGACGACGGTGAACTTGTTGGTGGTGGCAACGATCATCTAGTCCAACCGAGAGTAGTAGCTGGCGTCGACGGTGGCATCCACCAGCCGGTCGCCAACACCATCTGGAGACGATCCTCGGTGCCATGCCACAGGCCAGCATCGTGGACCATCTGGCACAGCCGCTGGCTACTCGCGCGCATCGCCGCCATGGGTCTGGAGTGAGTACTTTTGCGCTTATTAGTATAGGTGCTTAGGCAAATGCTTAGGTGTGTACGATGTGGTAGATGCATTGGAATGGAGGGGCACCTTTATATGCACTACAAAAAAATACACTTCCGTGATGATACGTGTTTGTCACGGTAGGTCACGTTTTTTGTCATGCATGTACATCCATGACGATTTTATGACAGAATCAAGATAGTCATACCTGTGCTGTCGTAGAAGTGTTCCATGACATTACCAAAATTATCATCACGGAAGTGTCCACTTCCATGACGATAAATCGCGCGTCACAAAAGTGCTTTCGTCAAGGGTGACCGACACGTGGCATCCACCGTAATGAAACGCCGTTAAGCTATCGGGTCCGGTTTTGGATCCGATAACCCGTTAACATCCCCGACCAATGGGGATCTTCCACGTGTAAAATCATCATTGGCTGGAGGAAACATGTGTCGGCTCACCGTTGGGACAGATGTCATCCACTCATTGGACCCAAAGCGCCTATGATACGTCAACACGTGGCACGACCCAACAGAGGCCCATTCCTGTGAAAAGGCCGGCCCATTTGACTTGGTCAAAAGGTGGCGGGCCGGCCCACGGCAAGCCTGTTAACGGCCTGTTCACCTATATCCCATTTACAGCCCGCTAACCCAGGGCCCGTTTACGTCCTATCCGAATTAGGCCCAGTAGTGTCATCTGGGCCGTCCAATA
The DNA here is from genome assembly GCF_018294505.1 of Triticum aestivum. Lineage (NCBI taxonomy): Eukaryota > Viridiplantae > Streptophyta > Magnoliopsida > Poales > Poaceae > Triticum > Triticum aestivum. The sequence goes on from NC_057811.1 coordinate 280,525,373, forward strand.
TAATTCCAGCCCGTTTTAACTTCCGGCCAATGTATGGCCCATGACGTCTTTCGGCCCATGTGAGGCCCTTAGTAACTCTCGGCCCATTAACGGCCCATGGTAAAACTGGCCCGTAATGAAGAGTGTATCACTTTATACCCATTAACGGCACGTGGTGAAACTGGCCCGTAATGAACAGTGTATCACTTTATACCCATTAACGGCCCATTATTCCATTGGGCCGTTTCCAGCCCATGTTATCTTTCGGCCTTCTCAGGGCCCATTTATTCTTGGGCTCATTTCCAGCATTCATTTACTTACGGCCCGTTGCTGTCATTTTCTGCTTGTGGGCGAAATTCAGCCCGTGGTTACAGTCGGCCCGTTTGTGGCCCGTTAATACGTTGGGCCGTTTTCATAGCGTCATCAAATACGGCCGATTAACGACGGCCCGTTATGGTCGGCCCATGAACGGACGATTTCAACTCTAGCCCATTTACAGCCATAATGTGGTCTATTATTGGCCCATGTTTGGCCAACCGATCATACGGCCCGTAGAAGGCCCATTGATGATACGGCCCGTAGAAGGCTCATTGTGTCTACGGCCCGTCTAAGGCCCATTGTTTCTACGCCCCGTAGGAGGCCCATTGTTTCTACAGCCCTTAGAAGGCCCATTGATGATACGACCCGTAGAAGGCCCATTGTTTCTACGCCCCGTAAAAGGCCCATTATTTCTACGGCCCTTAGAAGGCCCATTGTTTCTACGGCCCGTAGGAGGCCCATGTTAACTACAGCCGGTGGGCATCAAAGTTCGCCACTAGTGCAAATATAGGGAACACCCTACACTATACAAAAATGGCTTGCTGTTTTCTTCAGCCGGTGGCTGCACGTTAAGAACAAATTTTGTATCGCACCAAAACATATTACAACTATAAAACAAAAGGAAGGTTGGCATAAAAGTTAACAGTCTAGCAGATAAATGCACCACCAGAAGTTCAGAAGCTCAGTTCATTTGACCTGACTGTTACGTTTTCATGTTGTATTGTCCAATGGAGCACCATAACCTTTGCCTTCAGTTCTCGTAGGCTCCTGAACAACATAGCAAATGTCTGATAGTTTGGTTTCAAAACCATGCATATCTTGACAACATCGAACAATGTCTCTCCTTGTTTCACAAAGGGTCTCTGTTAGGGAATGGACTTGTGTCTGGAGCGCAGATACAACATTGTTTTGAGCTTGCATATCTTGATCATGAGGCAGTTTGGACGAGATTGCCTTAACAACCAACCCAATATTACGCAGGAACGTGCTTTTGGCACTGTTAGTGGACAGGTACTGACCCACTGCAGCAAGAGCTGACATTGCGGTTATAGTTGCCTCGCCACCTTCAGAAGGTGGCGGTTCCACCATTTTTTCCATAGCTCGCTGAAAAGTTGAGGTTCTACATTAGTAATACCAGAACAGAAGATATTAAGGAGGCAGCAAAACCAAACAAAATAGCTTTGGTCTATATACAGCTCTTATTCTGGTGAACCCATGTAAAATATTAGTTGTATTTTATTGCAAAGTACATAATAAAACCAGGTTCCAAACATATGACCATGTACCATCGCTAATGTATTGTCTATTTCTTCACATTGTATTGAGGGCTAAGGATAAAGAGATGAAGTTTATAATACGGTAAGCATAGTATGACATCATTCATATCACAAAACAACTGAGAACAGACAAACATGCAATTGTAGCGTTGTGTGGGCAAGTCCAGCATGGAACTAGATTACAGCTCAAGATCAAAGGAACATCACTCCTCTCTTTTAAACCTTGTAAGGTGCAATGATACGCTAAGACAACTTTGTATAAAATTGAAAAGAGTAATAGACATTGGCTGCAAACCATGCAGTTCAAGGCACAAGTCAGAGTAAGTAGTAGTTAAAAGGCATGAGGATTAAGGACTTACAATAGCAGCTTTGACTGGTGTAGTCATGCCCTTCTTCTTGTTGGTGTGACAGTCCTTGGAAGATTTCCACAACATTTGGTTCAGGTACTTTTTGGTCCTTGCGGGCTTTCCTCTGCATTTGGACCAAGTCAATATAGATATGATAATATGGTACAACGAAAAGAGTGAAACAACAGCTAATTACAAGAGCCTCGCAGTGTGCAATATAGCTACGAGATCCTGTCATCTGTTGGAATTTAACTTTCGTACGGTTGGCCTTCTTCTTTGAACAGTTCACCTACAAGAAGATAGATTTGTGTGGCACATGCGTAAATAGGACTTCAACATGTGATCTGATCACATATATATAATGTACCTGATACTTCGGACCGGACCAGTGTTTAACGAGGCCTCTCCAGTCTTCATCAGATATATTTTCCACTGGAGATGTTTGGGCAAGTTCACTGTTAGCCTTGCCTTCAAAGTGACTTTTCCTCAAGTTATACCGATACTGTCGTAGAGCAGACTTGAAAACATGGGTGCAAGCTTGTCTGGTTGCATCATCTTGGCTATCCAACTTGAACCTCATCTGTTGAAAATTATGGGAGTCTCATTATCAGCAACCTAGAAAGTATTGGCAGAGCAAGACGATATTACTAGTTTCCATACATAACCATACTTATAGATAAATGGTCGAGGAAGGTGTTGAACTGGGTTTCGTCTTTGTCATTCCTGTACTGAATCCATGTTGGGAGGATACGTACATGACACCTAACAGCAACCGCTGCCTCTGATACTAACTTGGCTGACTCTGTAGCATCACGTGGCCTTTTTAAACCTGCCTCAAAACGGACCTCCATTCTTCCTCCTCTAGATTTTTAACCTATCGAGCATTATCCCTGAAGTTTGTTTCCTCTTGCGCCTAGGTGCTAGTCCAACAACAAACATAGGAAGTGTTAGTGTACATCAAACTGTGAGACTACATATAAAGAAGCATGCAACTGTAACTTGACTCCAGCAACTACCTTCTTGCTGTTGAAGCTCACAAAGTTCATCTGATCTTGCCAACTCATCTTGTGTCAAGAGTGCTTCGGAAGTAGTGTCAGGTGGCAAGGGAGCTTGGGAACGTGCTGCTAGCTGAGTTAACCAATGAGTAAATCGTGCAGCTGGTGGTACTGTGGAAGGTGTTGCAACAACTAGGGTTGTCTCTGCTTGTTTGGTGGAAGCTATTTGTTTTTGTTTGGCTTGTTCTGCAGCTCGTGTAGCACGGGATACCCTGTGGGTACAATTTTCCGCTGGACTTTAACCTTCTATTGCACCATCAGTACCAGCAGAATCTGCAGGATTGTTCCGCTTCCCTTTCCCTGTCGTTCTGTCTTGCTTCCTCTTTCTCTGTGCCATGTTAATTCAAGCCGACAAGAAAAACGAATAACAATTTAGTTCTTCAGAACAAATGTACTTTGATGTAAGAACATGGTGTGATAGACAGATATTGTATGTTCTAGAAATAGGAACACGTGTCTTAGTCACAAGTATAATGTGTAAAGTAAGCAGATGAAATTCAACAAAATTAGAAGCAATACAAGCTAGACATCATACATAACATGCAACCACATATAACAGTGCCAAGTTAGAGGGAGCACCTGTGATGGTGCACTAGGGGAGACGTGCTCATCACCAACACAGCTACGTTGAGTGTCTATGCATGTGTTATCTTGGAAATCATCTTGGGGGGATGGAGGAGTAGAATCTGTAGAGGCCCTCCGTTTGGAAGGAGCGCCTTCATCCGCTGCCTTGCTAACTTCCTTCCGCTTTATTGACTTTGAATTGTCAAGTAAAACCGACAAGAAAAGGCAATAAAATTCACTCTTCAGAACTCATTCGTGCATGATACTGACAATCACTACTTTGATGTAAGGCAAACACATGATTCCAGGATGGAATAATATGAAAAACAGGACGGCATGGCATATTCACAACTGTTTGTGTAAACTAAGCAGAAACCATTTCAACAAATAAGAAGCAATGCAAGCTAGACACCACGTGAAAGATGCAACCAATATGACTCTGCCAAGTTAAAAGTGTCCCATCATAAATGGCATTTCAACAAATTAGAAGCAGCGCATGCTATAAATCATATCAAAGATGCAACCAATATCACACTGCCTATACTGAAGGTGTCTCGTCATATTGATTATGCGGGATACAAAAAAACAATAGTTTTATGTGAGGACATGCTTAATAGATAGATGTACTACGTACTAAAAACAAGAAGGCATGTCACATTAACAGGTATAATGTATAAACTAAGCAGAATAGCACATGCAATTTAACCAGATTAGAAGAATTAAAATCTAGACACCATATGCAACATGCAACCACATATCACGCTGCCAAGTTAGAGCAAGCACCTGCGATGCTAGTGTAGGGGAAATGTGGTAATGAACTATAGAGCTACGTTCACTATCTTCATCTAGCCTTGCTGTTTCTTGAGAATCATGTGGGGAGGCTAACGCTGCATTCTTTAAGTGAGGATCTTTTATCACAGTAGTCCACTGGCCTGACTGCCTCATCATAAGTGATTGATGAGGGATACACAAGAACATTAGTTTGATGTAAGAACATGGTTAATAGACAGATGTACTAGTATGTACCAAAAACAGGAAGGCGTGTCATATTCAAAGGTATAGTGTGTAAGATAAGCAGATGCAATTTAACCAAATTGGAAGCAATACAAGCTAGACATCTGGCTGGAGTGGTGAGCATGATCATCTAGGACCTGAGAGCCTGGTGGGAGGCAGGCTACTTCGCCACCATCGTGGCTTTTTAGTTGGCTTCCAGGTGATGCATGTCTGTGTTGGGCTTGTCACTGGCTCGGCCAGTGCCCTGACTAGCTATTTGTTTTCTGGTGCTCCCGGGATGGTGGTTCATGTAAAAAATATCTTTCCTTATCTTGATAAAGACCGACTTCGGCCTTTCAAATACAAGCTAGACACCATATGCAACATGCAACCACATATGACACCGTGAAGTTAAAGCAAGCACCTGGGATGGTGGTTCACGGCGAGCGAGATCATCAACTCCAGAGCTACGTTCCCTGTCTCCATCTGCTGACACTACACTCTTTAAAGCCTTCAAACGTGTCTGGCCTAGCCGTGTACCACGCTGGAGCGACTTCTCTCTATTCTTTTCTGCTTCCGTCAAGGCAGGGTCTGAAATACCCTTGCATAAAAACACAATAGTGAGAGTATGGGTGAAGTGTGTGCATAACTAGTGCACTGTAAAAGTAGCAGATACCAGGTGGCTGAAAAATAAATGACAGGAGACATATGATAGCTCTACAACATTGCATGGCAAACAAAATTAGATTGTACTCCGTATGATTTTGTAATATATGAGCACAGAAAATGCAGGTACTCCTCCAGCACACCACCACATGTGGTCCTATCAAGACAACAGTCGACTGAAAATAAATAGGTCGGTCGTTTTTTTATGAACCGTCTGATCTATAAGGAACGGGCAGATGGCCTTCGTCTACCTCCCGCCAGTCACTGTTGACGATCTTTCTCGAACCGCCAGCGACCACCGGCCCAGACACCTGCCTCCACCGCCCCGCCCTCCCCTCGACCTCACACCACCGCCATGCTTGGCAGCGCCCCCAGGCCATCCCTTTAATCCCGGCCGACGTCCGGATCGGGCGCCAACAGCTCTAGGCCCCACACGTCCCTAAGATAAACACCGAGGCGCTGCTTCCCCAGCGTAATAGGCGGACTAGCGCCTGTTACACCGGGGAATGCTTCCGTTAATTGGGGATCAACTGACCAGGAATTGAAATCCAGGGGGGCGACGGACCTCTAGCTAAGGTGAAATAGTATATGAGGAGAAACCTTGTGCATCGCGAGTAACTAGGAACATCTAGTATCAAGAAGAAGCGGTCAACTAGTGTCTTCTGTGGGATGAATACCGTGCAAGAAGACACGTAAGATTTGCACGAATAAGGGAAGAGGGGTACCATTTTCGGTTGCCGGTGTGGTCTCCACCACATGTCGCGCCGATCTTCTTCTTTTTGCCGGGGAAACCGATGTTCTAGAGGAGGGTGCAGGCTTGGACGAACCCATGGCCAAATTGTTGACTGTGTTGCCGTGGTCGTATGTCGGCGGAGGGGAAGCAGATCCGAGGCGGCGAAGGACGGCGTAGCAGGAACAGCTCCGGTGCGGTGGAGGGTGGCGAAGTTGGAGCGGTAGCGATGAGGCGCAGGACGGCGTGGTTGAACTGGCTCGGGTACGGATGGCTCGGCCTCGGCTTCAACTACTAGCCATGGAGGGCGTTGCGGTTGAGGTTGCGGTGGACTACGACGTCGGGGTATCGGCTCCGGCGTGATGGAGGAGGGCGGAGGTTGATGGGTGGGATGTGGTGGTGGACGGAGGACGCTGGGGTTTCGCGGTTCGGGAGAGGTTGTTTTTACGCCCATGGAGTATGAATGGGGAATCGGATGGGTGGGCGGGGGGTAGGGGGGAGAACCATGTTTCGGTCTGGGATGCGCTTGTTTTTGGCTTTTTTGAACAGAAGATGGGACGGGCTTGTTTGAAATTTGAGGAAAGTACAAACTTTGCCCCCTCTTCAATTTCGGACCTACTGCGGGTCGGGGGTAGGATGGTAATCCCAGGTGTCCCAAATAGTGGGCGGGAGCGATTTCGGCCACGCACATGTGTGCTTAGGCGGCCATTGTGTATGAATGTTTTTCGGAGGCGGTTGCGTGGCGTCTAGATGAAGCTACAAACCTACCCCGGTTTAGACCTTTGGACGTCGGGCCGGTAGGTTTCACGGGTCAGAGTTATTAGAAAAGTAATTTCCTTATACTACCAAACATTGGTCTCACGCGGTTTCGGGCGAGTAGAGGCTCTTTTGACGCTTCGTTTGAAATTTTGAAACACAAGCATTCATGTTTAGAGTACTCTTGAACTTTGAAGATTGACCTAAATAGACACGTTAAATTTGACCTTGTATGTTTGAAAACCTCATTAAATTATCCGCTTCTTTTTGAAATTTTGACACTTGAAAATCCTATAACTACGATTATTTTGGAATGGAGGAGCTAAATTTGAATCTATTTTGTACACGACTACATATGCTATTATGTACAAAATTAGAGCAAAGCTTGGTGCCCCCATAATTTAGGTATGATTTACAAATGCCATGATATCAAATTCAAATAATTGAATGGACTTCATGTTGAATTCAATTTTTTTAAACCACCTTAAGTTGAATTCAAATGTATGCTAGTTCATAGGTAGCTATTTATAATGTTCATTGTGTAACTTTCGTATGTATAATGTGCTTTACACACACAACATGAACTATACTCACGTTTATATTCGATTGCTAAAGCGATGCATTGTCTGGAGTTCAAAATACTAACTATGTGGATCAATTGTGTCGAATAATAACATAGACATGCTCACATTCGATAGAATCTAGATGTCTGATGGATCAATGACCGTTCCTTACGCGAATTGCAAATATCATGATCCCATCCTAATATTTGGATACAATTTATATCTTTAATCAATGTGTACAGCAGTCTTTTACGTGTAGTTTCACTCTCCATCGGTGGTCTCTCACACATGCTCACACACTCTCTCCCGAGGTGTCTTTCTCGCACACATGCTCTCGATATAACCCTCCCTCCCTCTCGTAACCATTTACGACTGTTTTCACTAACCTTTATCACAAGCACTCTTCCTCTCGCAAGCATACACACCCACAATCCCCATCGACCCTTTCTATATACATAGACCTGCCTACATGTCTCCTGTACTGCACATTATCTTTAGGCCTGTCTCTCACGCATTGTCTCACACCTCTCTTCCTAATCGACGAGTATGATTCTAGCAGAGCATTATATAGGATGCCCCTTAAAGTTAGGTTGGATGAATAGTAATATCAGAGATAAAGGGGTTACCTTAGTCCGAGAACCTAGGGTTACAAATCCTAGCCGGCTTTGTCAGTGGACACAGAGTCCTTCACAATTATGCTATCTTTGTTTTGTACGACTAGTCATCCATGGGTCTCCCTAAATGCATCACGGGCCGACCAATGTGGCGCAGGACGGAAACGAACGAAGGGCCTCACCTCGACCCACCGGACCTCACGCGGTGACACACCCTCTGCCCCCACGTCTCGTTATCTTCTCACACCCACACATACCAACACAGACACCACACACAAAAAAATGTTCTCCTGGTGCCTCTATCCACTCCCCCCTTGCATATACACACTCAAGGGAGTAATGTGGGCTCACCGTACAACTCTGTATTTGCTCAAGACACGACTAGTTGACCAGTTAAACGCTCCACGTGGCACCTCTAGTGTTGCATCACATTATCTCACTACCATCGGGCCCACCTGTCGGCTTGTATCTACTCTACATATGCACTCTTATAAAATATAAAATACACTCTTATAAAAAAATAGAGTTGGTGATGATGGTGTGCCTGCCATCCTGCAATATAGGTCGTCCGATTTATATCTGAGGATAGGAAAGAATCTATGACAATTTTGCAAAAAGGTAACCACACACCTCTCCACATTTGCAAATAAAGCCTTCCCTCGTTCATCCTTTTCTCTCACAAGATAAACTAGTCATACAAATGCATCTTGATGTTACGTGCAACACACGGGCATCTTGCTAGTAAGAATGAAAACAAACGACAAAAAAATATTGGACGGTGGTTCGAAGTCATGACCGCGGGCACAGCGGACAAGGTGGCCTTGTATTGGTATGCTGAGCCGTCTGTTTTAATACACATGAGCTGGTGTGGTGATTATACACACATGCACGCATGCACACGAACTGCATGCACGCAACACTCACACGAACACATGCACCCATGCACGCACGCAACACTCACATGTACACACGCAGCCACGCACGCACACAACACTCACACGCACACATGCACGCAAGCATGCACACACCAGTACACCACACGACCAACACACACTCTCACGCTCAAGTGCTCAACCTACACGTGCATGCGCACACATCAGGCCCTGACAGACACATACACAACCAGGTGATTCCCGCGCACAGGTTGGAGTCTTGTCGTGCCTGTGTAAATTTGTGTTTATCTGACCTTTTCCCTATGCGAACTGATAGGTGGGACCCACAAGGAACGTGGTCAATTTAACTAGTCAACATGGTGCCACGTAGACTATTTGGCCGGTCAACAGAGTGCAATCCGATGCTGAACCGTGAGCAAGTGACCGTATAATCAGCTTATTCTAAAGTTCGGTGAATGTATTACGCTTTTCTCTCTGTAGGTCCTCCAAAACTACATCTCTACACGTTCTCGCATGTTACATCTAACAACTATGCAATACAACACTACTACTACACTCTAACACAACAAATCATATGTGTTTTTACTTTTACTAGATATCATATTGTTACTTAATTACTCAGTTTGCATACATTAAAATTGCCTTTGAAATGTATGGCCAGTATCATATACCGCGCGGGAAAAATCCCGCCCTTTCCTGTTTAATCCGGTTTGTATCAATGGATCATGCGAAACAGCAAAACTATAGTACTATACAGTACAAGTGACAGTTCACTGGGCCATCGTGTCGTGTACTCCTCCATCGTAAGAGTGGAGCACTCGCTTTCATAAATCTTCTAGTCCCTTTCGCCGACATGTGGGACATCAAGCTACCGGGTCCACGTGCCATACCGGAATACAGTGCAGAGCAGCCAGGGTGAAGCACCCAGTCATGGCGCTGGCGTAGTGATGAGCAATGAGGCGTCAAATCACAAAGCTGCACCTTTCCCGTAGTTAAGTTGGAGGGACGAAGTAATAATGCTAAAAAAAGAAGTTGCAGGGACGAAGCAACCATCATTTCACTCGTTGCTGAATCTGCTTCTCCCTCATCTTCTTCAAGTTAACCATGTGTTGCTTCTGCCGTTGTTCTGCCTCATGTGGGAAGCACTGACACGTGGGACCGCATGTTAGCAAACCACCAGGACAACGTCCTCTAAAAATAAGAAACCTCCCCCGCCATCTGCGTGACAAAATCACCTCCTTTTTACTAATCTTGATTCTATAATTTTTTAGATGAATATAATCGAGATTTGTATAGATAGCACACAGGAGCAAAACCAAGTGGTACGGTTAAGGGCATCCACAATGTGTAGCCAAATGTGAAAATAGCTTTTGGCATTGTGGGAACCATTGTGGACGGTGTTGCCAAATCCAAAAAGATGGAACCGAAGTTCCCTGATTGATTGATTGAAGGAATAGAAAAATGCAACGTCTCTCCTCTTTCTCCCGTGCTTGGATGCATGTATAGTACAGAGCACAGAGTCTACTCCCCTGTCCCTTCTAACACAAATCACAAAGCAGTGAGGCGCCAAATCACAAAGCACGGACGAAGCAACCATCATTTCACTCTTCGCTGACTCCGCTTCTCCATCGTCTTCTTCGAGAAACCATCTCACTACACTAAGCTGGACGGACGACGCTATTGTGTACGAGTAGTACTAGTACATTTACGCGTCCTTTGGTTCAATGGACTTCCTGGATGCAAATAAGGCGGTTGTCTCGGCTTGCAGGCGGCACTTGCGGATGACTTACCGTGGTCTCCCTCAATGCTGTTCTCCATCGAACGCACTTCGCCAAACCACAACGTTCGAGATATCGTTGACGTCACCGCAATGGGGAAGGAAGTCAAATATAGTTACTACCTCCATTTTTTGTACACAAGGCCAGTATATCAAAATTACAACTTGCAAAAGGCCACTAACACTAATCGAGGAAAATTGATGGGGTTTGCCTCGTACTAGCAACCAAGGACATTAATATACCCTGCATGCATGCGGAAGTGAGAAGGTTGGTTTGCATGGCGCTGCATTAATCAAGCGATGAGGAGTGAGATGGTTAGCTCTTTGGGCTTTGGAGAAAAAAATACGCATTAATTGACACGTGAAACAAGGATTTGTATCGATTAATCCCGCGAAGGAAAACCCCGCCTTTCTTTTTTAACACTAGTACTCCTAGTACGTAGTACGTACTTATCCTGTTTGGGTCTAGGCCTTGCATTGCCATACTTCGCCACACATTTTTGCCAAGCTTGCCTAAAGTTTTCAAAATGAAAAGGAGGTACACTTGCGCACGGCTGTCGCGGTCGCACCGCACCCTCACACGGTCGCTTCTGCACGCCGTGGTCGCACCGCACCCTCACACAGTCGCTCCTGCACGCTGCAAACCCAACCAAGGGAACGCACCCTCACTGACACGTGTTGTCGCATGTGAACAAACCAAACTCAGCCATCCTACCACTGACACATAATTTTCGTTCATAGAGTATATTTATCCAACCGCATGTTGGGGAGTATCCGTACGGCCCGTGCGGTGGTCTGTTGGGGAAGAAGAAGAGGTGAGGAAGAAGGGTTAGGAGATGTAGGATATTCATCCAACCGCCTGAAATGGTAGACTGACCCAAGTTAGGCGACTTGCATAACAATATATGTTTTTACACAGCAAAAGATCCATAAAAACAACAACATAAAGAAAAACTATCACTGCTCGCGGAACGAGACGGCCTCGTCGTCTTTGGCTGCCGGCGCGAACCAGCCGTAGCTGCCGACGTGTGTCTCTGCACCGTGGTTGTCCTCGGCCTCCAGCTACTCGTTCACGCGGAGCGTGCGGGCGCTGTGCACGGACGAGAGCACCACCCGGTTCAAGTCGAGGACGTCTGGTTCCGCCTGCAGGAGGGCCTCGATGGCAGCGGCATCCGCGCGCTCCGCGTTGAGTCGAGCCTCCGCCGCCCGGTTCAAGTCCAGGACGTCCGGTTCCGCCTGTAGGAGGGCCTTGATGAGAGCGGCATCCGCGGGCTCCACGTCGAGTTGAGCCTCTGTCGCCCGGTTCAAGTCCAGGACGTCCGGTTCTGCCTGCAGGAGGGCCTCGATGGTAGCGGCACCCACGCGCTCCGCCTCAAGTTGAGCCTCCGTCGCCCGGTTCACATCCACGACATCCGGTTCCGCGTGCAGGAGAGCCTCGATGGCAGCGGCATGCACGCACTCCGCGTCGAGTTGAGCCTATGCCTCCCGGTCCTCCTTTAGTATCGCCAGGTTGAACCGCTGGTCCGCCTGGACCATGGGGGACTCGGACGCCGGCACGAAGTCGACGTCCATCGTCTCATACCCATCGGGGGCCTTCTGTGCCGCGACCTCCTCCATGAACATTGGATCGGCTTCCTCCTCCCCGTAGCTTGGCTCCAGAGAACTCGGGGATTGGCCCACCGCAAAACGAGCTTGGGAACGGAGGTCTGTGGCGCCGACCGCCGCCGCGATTTCTGCGCGGCGCTCCGGCTTCAGCATCTTGTAGTACGTGATCTTGCGGCGCACCATGGCTTTCCGACGAACTAGGGGACGCTTGATGCAGGCTAGGGGATCGAAAGGTGGGGGAAGGGGCTGGAGATTAGGTATGGTTTTAGGGCAGTGGCTGGCGTAGGCCGAGCAGCGAAGGTTCTAGCGTGAATAGTGGTTCCGGTGACGACCGGTCAATCGGTTTTGAATGTACATCGCTCTTGTCGCATTCGCGTTGCAGCCCGGCACGCTGGACCCTCCACGTTGCTCACCGAATGGAACGCGCTTCATCTTGCGTTTTCGCTCACTTGTGGGACCGCAGTTGAAAGCAAACCGACGTCCCTCCCCCTCCCCCGCCCGCGTCATTTATACTACCACTCCCTCCGTTTTATGCGGAGTAAATAAAAACAGAGGGAGTATACTACAGATGAGGATCCCCTGACATGGCCGAACCCATTGAGTAACTGACATGCGGGGCCTAGCAAGCATGGGGTCCACCAGTAAGTGACCGAAAGGGGAGGGTAAGGCAGGGATACCTACGTCAGAGGATCCACTTCCACTACTACTCCCTCATTCCATTTACTATACAGGGCCTAATGCGTTTTTCGAGGCTAACTTTGACCAAATGTTAGAGTAATAATATATGACATGCAACTTACACAAAGCATACGGTCAAATTCGTATGTGAAAGGAGCTTCCAATGATATAATTTTCACATTATACATCTCAGGTACTATTAATCTTGTCAATAGTCAAATGCGGTTTTGAAAAACGCATTAGAGCATGGTTAATAATATAGCCAGTCGATGGCTATAAGGAACTGCCATGTCATCTATAGCCATCATCTATTATATGCACTCATATAGTAGTGTGGGCTATAAGGTTGGCTATTTCCCGCAAAAAAAATTATAAGGTTGCCTACTGTATTAGTACTTTTTTCCATCTCCTCTCCATCTCTTTCTTCATATTAGGAATGCGTATATAGCTAGGCTCTTGCATGAGAGCTCACTCCCCTTACTTTTTCACATCTCTCTCCTCCACATAGGCCCTATATAAATGGAAGGAGGGAATACTACTATGAGCACTGCATACTCTAGTACAGATGTTGTCAGTACTCCACTAGTACTATTGGACAGGGAGCTTCAAAAAAGTTACTATTGGACTAGTTATACGTGGCGAAATCCTAGTCAGAAGAGCATGCGCGAGAACAAGCACATTCACGTGGTTGAAAACAAGTTGGAAACCATCTTGAGTACAAATCTAGGAGTACGTACGAATCTAACAATATTGATTGGGCGTTGTTGAATGTTGATATTTTTTTATCAAAGTAGAGATACTTTGACTACACATAAAACTTATATGTAAACTAGAAAGGATAGGAGGGAGTATATTGTACGTTCAAAAACGAAACAAACATTGAATACCCTTTATAAATGAATTGCGGATGCTATGATCACCGGTTCAAAATTTTGAATCCGCCTTAGGTATCACACATGCCCCTACTCGTTCTCTCTCGATTTCATCTCGGGGTCCGGAGATCGATTGAAAGAGGACTAGGGTGGGTACAATACGTTCGTTTCGCTTATGAACGTACAATATACTCCCCATGATCCCCACAGACCCCCCCCCCCGGGGTCATTTCTATCATAGAAACAGACCAAACCTTTATCTCCTTGCACGACACGCAATTGATCTCTGAACACCAATCGATCTCGTCAACATGTGTCGGGGCATGAACCGAATGGGATGTCAAAACTAAGACGCGAAGCGACACATAGTGGAGGCAAAGTGAAACTTTAAACGAACCGTTTTTTTGTATGCATGTCGGACAAATTACAAAACATTGGAAATACAAGCATGGTCTAGGCCCACATGCGAATGATGTTGGAAATATGCCCTAGAGGCAATAATAAATATGTTATTGTTATATTTCCTTGTTCATGATAATCGTTTATTATCCATGCTAGAATTGTATTGATAGGAAACTCAGATACATGTGTGGATACATAGACAACACCATGTCCCTAGTAAGCCTCTACTTGACTAGCTCGTTGATCAATAGATGGTTACGGTTTCCTGACCATGGACATTGGATGTCGTTGATAACGGGATCACATCATTAGGAGAATGATGTGATGGACAAGACCCAATCCTAAGCCTAGCACAAGATCGTGTAGTTCGTTTGCTCAGAGCTTTTCTAATGTCAAGTATCATTTCCTTAGACCATGAGATTGTGCAACTCCCGGATACCGTAGGAATTCTTTGGGTGTACCAAACGTCACAACGTAACTGGGTGGCTATAAAGGTGCACTACAGGTATCTCCGAAAGTGTTTGTTGGGTTGGCACGAATCGAGACTGGGATTTGTCACTCCGTGTAAACGGAGAGGTATCTCTGGGCCCACTCGGTAGGACATCATCATAATGTGCACAATGTGACCAAGGAGTTGATCACGGGATGATGTGAGTTACGGAACGAGTAAAGAGACTTGCCGGTAACAAGATTGAACAAGGTATCGGGATACCGACGATCGAATCTCGGGCAAGTAACATACCGATAGACAAAGGGAATTGTATACGGGATTGATTGAATCCCCGACATCGTGGTTCATCCGATGAGATCATCGTGGAACATGTGGGAGCCAACATGGGTATCCAGATCCCGCTGTTGGTTATTGACCGGAGAACGTCTCGGTCATGTCTGCATGGTTCCCGAACCCGTAGGGTCTACACGCTTAAGGTTCGATGACGCTAGGGTTATAGGGAATAGATATACGTGTTTACCGAATGTTGTTCGGAGTCCCGGATGAGATCCCGGACGTCACGAGGAGTTCCGGAATGGTCTGGAGGTAAAGATTTATATATGGGAAGTCCTGTTTTGGTCACCGGAAAAGTTTCGGGTGATATCGGTAATGTACCGGGACCACCGGGAGGGTCCCGGGGGTCCACCAAGTGGGGCCACCAGCCCCAGAAGGCTGCGTGGGCCAAGTGTGGGAGGGGACCAGCCCCAGGTGGGCTGGTGTGCCCCCCCACCAAGGCCCAAGGCGCATGGGAGAGTGGGAGGGGGCAAACCCTAGGTCCAGATGGGCCTTAAGGCCCACCCTAGTGGCGCCCCCCCCCTCTCCTCCCCTTGGCCGCCCCCCTTAGATGGGATCTAGGGCTGGCCGCCAGCCCTTGGGGGTGGAAAACCTAGAGGGGGCGCAGCCCCCTCCCCCCTATATATAGTTGAGG
This sequence comes from Triticum aestivum, assembly GCF_018294505.1. NCBI lineage: Eukaryota > Viridiplantae > Streptophyta > Magnoliopsida > Poales > Poaceae > Triticum > Triticum aestivum. The sequence goes on from NC_057811.1 coordinate 280,540,880, forward strand.
TTTGGGGCTGCCCAAGACACGAGAACATCTCTCTTTCGGTGCAGCCCTACCCCTCTCCCTCCTCCTCCTCTCCCGCGGTGCTTGGCGAAGCCCTGCGGGATTGCCACGCTCCTCCATCACCACCACGCCGTCCTGCTGCTGCTGGATGGAGTCTTCCCCAACCTCTCCCTCTCTCCTTGCTGGATCAAGGCGTGGGAGACGTCACAGGGCTGCACGTGTGTTGAACGCGGAGGCACCGTTCTTCGGTGCTCAGTTCGGAATCAACCGCGATCTGAATCGCTACGAGTACGACTCCCTCATCCGCGTTCTTGCAATGCTTCCGCATCGCGATCTACAAGGGTATGTAGATGCACTCTCCTTCCCCTCGTTGCTAGATTACTCCATAGATTGATCTTGGTGATGCGTAGAAAATTTTGAATTTCTGCTACGTTCCCCAACAAATGATACTCGGCGGAATGTTCAAATGAGGCATGCGGGAGGATGGACTCGACCGGAGGGCGACATGATCGATGGAGAAGAGGGTTGGAGAGGAATGAAAAATAAGCAAACACCACATGATTATACTTGAACGCCTCAAATAAACAATAAGTTGTCTCGCTTGGCCTACATAGTGAAAGGCCTAATGCGCAACGCGGAGCACTGACGCTCGAATATGGCCGGGAAAACAGGGAAACCGACATGTGGCGCACACCTGTCGGGACGACGTAGCACAGAATAGTCCAATGGAGGAGCTGGCCCACGACCTCCTTGCCACCGGCAATCGTTCATGTGGGTCGTGGGGGCCAACAACGTGGAGCAGCTCCAACACCGCCTCTGGACACGGCGACCGCAGTGAGCGACACGCTCATCATCGCTAGACACGGTCGGTTTCAGTGTGCCGAGGGTGGCGTTAGTGCTGTGGCACGACCAACAGTATGTTTGGTTTGTGCCCAAGGTTGCCCCATCAAAGCATTGGGTAGCCAAAATTTTGGTTGAGGTTTTGGTTGCCCATGATTTGGCCGACATTGGCAAGAAAAATGAACTAGAGTTGGCTAGAGTTCATTGGCATGCCAAAAAATGGCAACCATCCAAACAAAGACCAATCTTTGGGTCATGAACAAAATTTTGGTCAGGTGCACTTTGGCCACAATCCAAACACACCCCAACACCCGGCTCGTCGAGGATGCACGGGGCACCGGGACGCGTCCGCGGAGTGGTGTAGCGCGGCCAACTGCATCCTCAGGACCTGAGATCATGCCGGGTCGTCTTGCTTTTTCAATGACATGCTTCGATCGCATGTGAGCAAAGGGCATCTCCAACGTTGCCACGACCGCAGCTGACTACCCTGGCACACCAAAAACCCTCGTCCCTCGCGCTTCGCGCGGTGTGTTCCCGGCCGGCGCCAGCTGCCCGCATTCATGCCGTCCGTCTGTATGCCGTCGTTAAGAGGCTTGGTGCCCGAGGAACCAACTCCGGCGACTTAATGACGCACCAGGACGCTTGGCCTCACCGGAATGCGCTACTTAAAGCGGCAATGCCCAGCTAACCTCCACACCATAGCGCATCGTCCTCCTACCTGGCACCACATCCGCCATGACCGCAAGCACGAACGCTCTGTGGGAGAGCTTGTCTTCGGGGATGAAGCTCGAGGTCGCCGCCCTCTCTCAAGTCGCCTCTCGCGACGCAATAGCGGCGTAGCCGGACGCGGACGTGACCGCACAAGCGGTGGCCACGCTCGTGGCCGACGACGAGAGCACTGTCAGCCACGCGTCCTACTTGCCGCCGTCCAACGTCCGGCACCGCCGAGGTCGGGGACTCCTCTGAGGATGAGTAGGGCATGGGAGGCGGCAGGGCATGGTGTGCCAACTGGCTGGTCCGTCTCCCGTGTTCTACTTTTCCTCGTCGGAGACCGCACCTTCACTTCACGGGTCTTGAACCCCGCCCCCGTACATGGAGATCGCAGATGGAGGACGTCGGTCACCGCTGTAGAATAGGTTTAGGGTCGGGTTTCTTTTATTTTTCTGTCTTATAAAAGTTCAAAATGTAATGAAAATCTGTCGTGTTTGCATTAATCTCGGCCGGTGTATATGAACTTTCACAATAATATAGTATATTGTAGGAGTACTAGCAAGATGCCCGTGCGTTGCACGGAAGATCAAGATCTTGTGGGAGAAAAGGATGAACGAGGGAAGGCCTTATCTGCAAATGCACATTCATGCATTTCACATCTTTCTACATCTACGGGAACCTACAAAAGGGTTAACGTAAATTGCCTCTCTCTCTCCTCCCCTGATTTTCATGGTGGTGGACCCCTCCCTCCCCCAATCTACAATCAACAGCTCACACGTGTCACATTACGTTAATTACGTAACTGGAATTACGTAGGTGTAGCATTACTCGTCCTAAAAAACCCAACTAAGCCAACCTCCCAGCATATCGCGCGGGAAAACAAAAGACCCGGCCGCGCCGTTTTAGTCGGGATTACCGGATTACTAGTAGTAGTATCGATGGATCGCGGGAAGCAACAAGTTTTTTTTGAGGGGGCGAAGCACCTAGTTTAAAAGGAAAAAAGGTGGTTCACTCACAGCACCCCTGTCGCGGTCGCATTGCACCCCACACACGTTCGGTCCTGCACACGGCTCACGCAAACGGAACGCACTTCGGCTTGCCTCTTCACTGACACGTGGGACTACACTTGGAGAAACCGACCATGCGCCAAACTCCCTCCGCCCACCGCGCGAAAATCCTCCACCCCACCCAAAAATTCCCCCCAAATCCTAGATTCAACCGCCCTTCGGCCAACTAGCCAATAATATTCCCCAAACCCCCCTCCCCCCGTCCCCCTCCACTCCATTCGCTCCGCCAAAGCCGCCCTCCCTGCTGCACCGATACGTCGGTGCCGCGGTTCATCGAGGGGACGCACGGCGATCCTCTCGCTCCTATAGTACGCTCTCGTAGACTGCCGTCCTCTAGCCGCACCGCCACCGCTGGCGACGTTCTTGTGGAGGCGCACGGCGGTCAGCGCCGCCACCGCTGGCGATGTTCGTGTGGAGACGCACGGCGGTTAGCTTCTCCCACGGTACGCGCATTCTAGACTGAGGCCCCGTGCATGTCGGTGTAGCGCTGGATGTTAGCTGATAGACGCTGTTAATCTCACTGTTTGCCGAAGTAGTTTACTGTCAATATGCTCTGCTTAAGAAGCTTCTTTGCCCTGTTCTGCACTCAATCTGCTTAGCTGAGATGGCATGCCAAGGCCGATTAGTTGCTAAAATATCCTGCCATATATTTATTGTGACGTAGATTGCCATGGTCTAGTAGCCAATCTGTTAGGTGAAATAGCTCTACACCGTTTTATACTCGATATTTGTTGCTGCGATGGCCTTTGATAGTTCGATGGCTGTGTGCTCGGCCTCATTGACTGCTGAAACAGCCTGCCATAAGTTAGCACTCAAATCTGTTTGCTAAATTAGCTTTACATATATTTCGCTACTTAGATCTGCTCGTCCAAATATCTTGCCATAGCTTTAGACATCGACCTAGGTATTTTCTTCTGGACTGCATAAAAAAGCATATATGTTTTTTCCTGTAATATCTAGTAGAAGAACTAATTTGTATGTCTAACAGATGGACATGACTTGGATAACTTCTGCTCGAAGATTCTCCGCTGCATATGTCGAGGGGGTTGAAAACTTCATGAACTTTATCAGACCTGAGTACAGCGGTCCAAAATCAGATGTGCTCTGCCCGTGTAGTAGTTGTATGAATTCAGTTACAAGACCCCAGTCAACTGTGCAAAATCATCTACACTTGTATGGGATGTCGGTCACATATACTAGGTGGGTTCATCATGGTGAAGCTGTGAGCGTCAATGTTATTGACTACTTGGAAGCAGCAGATCACCATCTTGATCTGCCTGATGCTCAGGTGGAAGAGGAGGAGGAGGAGGTGGTGGCGGAGCCAGTGAGTTTGACCAACATTGAAACAATGCTACGAAATGCTCGTGCATTCCGTGAACTTTCACCTGTAGAAGAAAAACAGTGGGCCCGCATGTTGGAACAATGCAACGTGACTGTCACCCCAGGAAATAAGCTGTCAGTATTCTCAGCTATGGTCACCTTTCTTCAGGTGAAGACATCTGAGCGGATGACCAACAAATCATTCGATGTGATGTTGGCTGCTTTCCGCAAAGCTTTCACAGATGCGTCTGAGCTATCACACACCTATAGTAAAATGAAGAATTTCCTTCGTGCAGTTGGAATTGGATGTGATATGATCCATGTTTTTAAGAATAATTGTGTTCTGTTCCGAAAGGATTATGCCAACTTAAGTGAATGCCCGAAATGCAAATCATCAAGATGGAAAGATGGCGATGCTATGAAGAGGATTCCTCGTAATGTTCTGAGACATTTTCCAATTACACCAAGATTACAGATGTTGTTTCATGATGCTGAAACAAGAGAGGATGTACTGTGGCATTCTAGGAACCAGGAGTACAGAGATCAGAATGTAATGAGCCATCCATCACAGGGTAGTGAGTGGAAAAGCTTCAATCAGAAACACGAAAAGTTTGCTGCTGACCTGAGAAACATTATACTTGGCTTAGCTTCAGATGGATTTAACCCATTTGGCCACCAGAGCGTCACATATAGCATGTGGCCAGTGCTTGTTATCCCTTACAACGTGCCTCCAAATGTCTGCACCAAAGAATCAACCTACATGATGGCCTTGCTCATCCCAGGTCCAAAAAGTCTTGGAAAGGATTTTGATTTGTTCATGGAGCCTCTTGTGGAGGAACTTCAACAGCTATGGAGGGGTGTTCTCACTCGAGACCTATATAACAGCCCACCAGCTGATTTCTTTCTGTGTGATGTTATAATTTGGTGCGTCCATGATTATCTGGCTTTGGGCACTATGTCAGGGCGAACGACACATGGTTACAATGCATGTTTTCGCTGTGACAGGAATCCGCTGTCATACGCAATACTTAGCAATATCTGTTACATTGGACACCGACGTTTCCTTGCCAAGGACAAGCCGCATCCTAGAAAATACTGAAGACATGTGTTCAATGCAAAGCATGAAAACCATGATGCGCCAAAGAGGCTCACCGCCGATGAGTTGCAAGTGGAATTAGAGAAGGTCAGCATATTACACCAGGAAACCATCCCGGTAATGGTAGCGGGAAAAGGAAGCGTGGCAGGGCAGAAGAGAGATTATTGTTTACCCGCAAGTCCACTTTGTGGGACTTGGAGTATTGGAAAGATTTGGATCTATGGAATAATCTTGATGTGATGCATATCGAGAAAAATATATGTGACAGCATTATCGGCACACTTCTTAATATTGAAGGCAAGATGAAAGATAACTTAAAATCTAGGATTGATTTGACACGCCTGGGTATCAGATAGGATTTGCAGGTGCAAGATGAAGGTAAACCACGGGATATGGCACCAGCTGTGTACGTCTTGGACAAGGTAAAAAGAAAAGAATTCTGCGAGGTCCTGTCATGTGTGAGATTCCCACATGGATTTGCTTCCAACCCTGAAAGGAGAGTCAGTGCAGATGGAAACAAGGTACAAGGGTTGAAAACTCATGACTACCATGTCCTACTTCAAAGGGTTTTACCTGTTATCCTTAGAGGATTGGGCCGCCCTGACTTATACAGAGCAGTTGCAGAGTTGGGACAATTCTTCAGGGAACTCTGCAGTAGAAATATCAGGATAGATGCTTTGGAGCATCTTAGAGACAAGATACCAACTATCCTATGCGACCTTGAGAAGATATATCCTCCAGCCTTCTTTGATGTGGTGGTGCATTTGGCTGTTCATCTACCTGATGAGGCACTACTTAGAGGTCCAGTACAGTATGGCTGGATGTACCCTATTGAAAGGCGGCTAGGCACTTTCAAGGGCTATGTTAGGAATAGAGCTAGACCCGAGGGTTCCATTGCAGAGGCCTACATTGCTACAGAAGCGTTGACATTCTGCTCAAAATACATTGAAATGGCTGATCAGCTTAGCAAAGAGGTGGATGAAGACAATCCCGGGCTCAATGTTTTCGATTATTCTGTTCGAGTTACAGGGAAGAGTCGACAAGAGGACAAACCTAAAGATTTGGACAAAATGGTTTGGTATGTGTTGAGTAACTGTCCTGAGATACTACCTTATATCAAGTAAGTGCTAAGTATTGTAGCTTATACATCGTAATCTACTAAACTTGCAGCACATTCTTATATATTTAGATGTTTGACGTGATCACTATGTTGTGCAGCATCTACAAAAAGGAGTTACTGCCGCAAAATCCAAGAAACATTGACAAACTGGTTATGGCAGGATTTGCGAAATGGTTCAAGAGCCATGTAAGCTTTTGAATTGCACTGTCAGTTTTTTTAATATATTGAGTACACAAGATGATCAGCTTGTCTATTTTCTAACCATAGGTTAAGAAGATGCGGGACGATGGGCAGGCAGTTGATGATGCCCTTTACTCACTAGCAATGGGTCCTGATACTCGGGTTAGACATTATGAATCTTGCGTTGTTGGAGATGTGCGCTACAACACCCTTGCACGAGACGAAGGCAGGAAGACACAAAACAGTGCCATCATGAGCATGGATACGTATGACAAAGAGACAACTGAAATGTATGCTAACATAACAGACATTGTTCAGTTGCAGTATATCTCCAGTTTCGAGGATCATCGATGTGTGGTTCTGTTGTGCTGTCGTTGGTATAACCTGTTTTCTAGGATCGCAAAACCCAGAGCTGATGATTATTTCAAATCCATCAATGTCAAGGCGGCGTACCAGACCAACGAGCCTTTTATTTTGGCAAATCAAGCAACACAGATATTTTTCTTGGAAGACACATTTGCACGTAGCGATGACTGGAGAGTATTGCAAAGGTTTGAGCAGAGGAATTCGTTTAATGAAGTTGCACAACAAGATGATGCTTAAACTGCTCCTGATGTACAAGATAACACAGATGTTCCTAATATCTTTGAGAACCATCACGTCAATGACGCCGGTGAAAAGATTGCCTGTCGTGCTGTGGACATACAAGAGTTGATCAAGAAGAAGCCAACGTTCAAGGACGTTGAGGACGAAGAAGAAGATGACACCTTGGGGAATTACGATTCAGACTGATACACATGGCGAAGATGTTGACGCTGCTACTGCGGATGATGATTGCATTGCTTTTGTCGTATTTGCCTGTGAGAAGACATTTTTTATCTACTATGTGAAATTGTGTTTGCTATGACAACTGAAACCTGATGAACATGTTGTTTAGTATTTTCCTGTGAGAACATCACTTGTTATGTATGCTGATATGTGTTTGGTGATTGTATGACGACTACAACATGATGACATTGTTGTTTAGTTGTACTCATATTTGGCTGTGAAACTTGAATTTGATGACATAGTTTGTTGTTGGACTGCAATTTGCTTGACGTCTTCGAATAAGAACAAAGCTGACCCGACAGGGCCTCTGCTAATTTATTTATGTATTACCAAAAGGGCCTCTGCTATTTATTTATTTATGAGCAAAAGGGGATACCCCCTGATTTCCGTTAATAGAAATCATTAGATGTTCACAACACTACGCCCAGCCTGCTACACAGGTATCATTCATTACTAGTTTCAGCAAAGTGCTCATGTCATAGTCACTGAATACATCACGAGTGCTACATACACTGCAAATAAAGAGACAATCATCCTACAGAGCACATCGATTTTTCCCATTATCTTCACAAGCTCTTTCATCTCCTCATTGCTGTCAAGGCCGTTCAGCAGCTGATGCTTGGCCATGATCAAAGGAACTGCATCTTTAACCTTCTGCTCTGCATCTTCCTCTTCTGTCGTTCCTTCAGTTACTTGTCCAACACCCCAACCTGCTGGTATTGGGATTCCTCGGCTAACCAAATAATCAGCATAGTTGCACTCCCCCACATCAGCAACTTCCCAGAAATACAAATCACACGAATCTTCCCTTTTTTGCACAAATCAAATTGGAGGATCATCAACCAAACTATTAAAAAAATCAGCAACTGAAAGCAGCAGAACAACACTTAAACATATTATTACCCCATGATTCGGGCATTTGTAGAAGACTCGGCCAGGGTTGAGGATTGTGGTTGAGACGCGACGGATGACTCTGCGTGATTTGCAGCAGTGGCACCACACCAACGGCAGCGGGTTGCGATGAGCAACCGGCTGCGGTGCATGTGCCGGCGGGGGTGTGATGAGACCCACAGGCGATGGTCCGGGTGGTGACTTGGCGCATATTTGGTTGTTGCCTGCTGAAGAGCAGGTGGACGAGCAGCCAGTGGACATGGTTGCTGCGGCCAGAGCTTCTGATGCTAGGCAGAGTAAGTAGAGAAGAGGAGAAGCGAACGTTGGATATGTCAGTTTCATTACTTGCAGAGTAGCATAGCACCATATATAGTCATAGTCTAGGTTTGGATTCGAACCAGCTACAGGAGCACATCTCTCTTTTTTCTAAAACTCAGCAACGTCTCTTTACTGGTACACTAGCTTGTTCTATACGCCTTCTCAAGTCTTTGGTTCCTCCACCTGACATCTGGGACCCACCGGAAGGGCCTCTGTATTTCGCGAAAAAAACGTGCCCCCCGCTAACAGGTAGGACCCACCAGCTATCTTTGCACGCAAGGAAGTGCCTCCTTATTACGCACAAAAAAATGAATACTCCCCCTGCCAGCTGGAACCCAGCATAGTGGGAGGCTGACTTGTGGGCCTACCAAGTTGACGGGGATGGAGGGCTTTGTCAACTTAGTCAATATGAACTATTCTAGATCCAGTTACCGTACGATGTTCATCCAACGATCGTAGTGCTTCTTCAACCTCTGGTCTTCTTGCTCCAGCCACCCAAACCAGCGCCGGTCGTGCCGCGTGCTCCTGCCTCCCGTGGCCGGCTGTGATGCCACGGAGGCCTCACTGCCCCCTACTACTCTCACCGCTGGCTAGGGCATCCCTCTACTCACCCACACCCCCTGTTATTCTGCGGCGACGGCAGCCTCACACCGCAGTCGAACCAGTGAACCCTCCTACTTCTCTCCGTGTGGGCATCCACTGCCGCGTCTTCCCCGGCTCCGCGTCGTCCCCTTCCTAGGCCTCGCCGTCATCCACCCCCTTGGTGCTCTCGGCGCGGCGTGGTCAATGTGGTCAACGACCGACTTCCATCGGAAGAGTACTGTACGTGGAGAGGCTGACAGCTGGGTCCACGGTCACAGCTGGGTCCAAGGCCACATCCTAGTTTTTTTGTGATTTGCCAAGTAAGTCGCTTTGTCAGGCCTGTTGGGCTACAAATCTTTCAAGATGAGGAGAGCTTCATTCGGCTGGCCGAGAAAATGGCCTATCAGTAATGAGAAATGGGTTGTACATTTTTAAAACACATCAAACCGGCAATTAGTTTCAAATTTCTTTTTTTTATTTCGAGATTTTGAATTGCATTGATTTTTATGCGTGGACAATTTGTTAGATTTTATATTGATATCATTTATTTTTAAAATCAGTTTGAATGTGACTCGAAATTTCGGGCTTAAAAACAGTTCGGACCGCACCGAAATATGCAAAATTTTGTACAATTTTTTAACCGTGGCCACAATATGGGCTGTAATGCTAACAAAAAGATTATGGGCTCCAAAAAAACCTTAAGAATTAGCAAATCAGCTATAAATTATTAGAAATGATGGCAGATGGGTTGTATGTTGTTTTCCACAGATTTGAGGCTTTCCTAAAAAAAGTTGATGAAGAAGCAGTGACTGTTGGATGTCCATCCAACGGCCGTCATGCTTCTTCACTCTCTGCTCTTCCTGCTCTAGCTGCTCAAACAAGCGCCGGTGGGACTGCCTGCTCACTCCTCCCCGCGGCCGGCTGTGCTGCCGCGCAGGCCTCACCGCCCCACCGTACTCCCATCACCGGCCTAGCCATCCCTCTACTCACCCACACTTGTTGTTATTCTCCGGCGACGGCAGACGAACCAGTAAACCCTCGTACAGTCGTACTCCCCTCCGCGTGGGAAACATCTGCCGAGCCTTCCCTGCCTCCGTGTCGTTCCCTTCCTAGGCCTCGCCGTGGTCCACCGCCCTGGTGCTCTCGGCGCGGCCTGGTCAACGTGGTCAACGACCGACAAGGAAATGCCTCCTTATTACGCGCAAAATAATGATTCCTCCACCTGAGATCTGGGACCCACCGAAAGGGCCTCTGTATTTCGCAAAAAAAATGTTACCGCCGCTGACAGCTCGGACCCACTAGCTATATCCTCGCACCCAAGGAAGTACCTCCTTATTACACACAAAAAAATGAATACTCCCCCTGCTAGCTAGGACCCAGTATAGTGGCAGGCTGACTTGTGGGCCTACTTAGTTGACGGGGATGGAGGGCTTTGTCAACTTAGTCAATATGCACGATTCTAGCTCCAGTGACCGTACGATGTCCATCCAATGGCCGTAGTGCTTCTTCAACCTCTAGTCTTGTTGCTCCAGCCACCCAAACCAGCGCCGGTCGTGCCTCGTGCTCCTGCCTCCCGTGGCCGGTTGCGATGCCGTGGAGGCCTCACCGCCCCCTACTACTCCCACCACTGGCCAGGCCATCCCACTACTCACCCACACCCCCTGTTATTCTACGGCAACGGCAGCCTCACACCGCAGTGAACCAGTGAACCCTCATACTCCTCTACACGTGGGCATCCACTACCGCGTCTTCCCCGGCTCCGCGTCGTCCCCTTCCTGGCCTCGCCGTCGTCCATCACCCTGGTGCTCTCGGCACGGCGTGGTCAACGTGGTCAAGGAACGGCTTCCATCAGACGTGGAATGTACGTGGAGAGGCTGACAGCTGGGTCCACGGCCGCAGGAAGGAAGTGCCTCCTTATTAGGCGCAAAATAATTATTCCTCCACCTGACAGCGGGGACCCACCGGACGGGCCACCATATTTCACGAAAAAACGTTTCCCCCTGACTGCCGGGACCCACCAGCTACATCTTCGCACGCAAGGAAGTGCGTCCGGGTAAAAGAATGATTCGCCCCCTGACTCCTGGGACCCACTAGCTACATCTTCGCACGCAAGGAAGTGCCTGACAGTCGGGACCCACCTGGTCGAAGCGTACGTAGCGTTGTTATTCTGGTCGCGAACGTGTACGTACATACTGGTTGATGTAGAGGCACGCACGTAGCATCTACACGTACGTACAGCGGCCAGTGTGCAAGAAAGAAAATACGGCCACGTACGTACATACGGGCGAGGTCTCGAACGCCTACTCGCGCATATGTACAGCCAGGGCTCGTGTACATGGCTGGGTCGGAACGGAGAAACTGCGTCGTCGTCGTGTTCATGGGGAGCCAACCAGCTGGGTCGGAATGGAATGCGTCGTCGTGTTCATCGGGAGGGCTTGGACGGAACAGCCGATGGAAACGAGGCCTGGCGTACCACAGAACGGAGGAAATGGCCTTGTGTTCGACCGGCCATGTTCGAAACGGGATCCTGTTCATCGGGAGGTGTCTGGCGTACCGCAAAACAGAGGAAACGGACCTCCTACTGTCGAAACGGGGGTCCTGTTGACCGGGAGGGGTGTGGCGTACCGCAAAACGGAGGAAACGGACTTGTGTTGGAGCGCTACGGTCGAAACGGGGGTCATGTTGATCGGGAGGGGTGTGGTGTACCGCAAAACGGGACTCCACGGGATACTGTTCATCTCCACCGTCGACCCCCTCCAGCCTCCACGGGCTACTGTTCATCCACCGTCGACCTCCTCCAGCCTCCACCTGCGACTGTTCATCCACGGGCTTCTGTTCATCCAGCCTCCACCGCGCGCTAGTCCACCGGCTACTGTTCAACCAGCCCTCTCCACGGGCTCCTGTTCAACCACCCCTCCACGGGCTACTGTTCATCCAGCCCTCAACCGTCTACTGTTCATCTAGCCCTCCACGGGGTGGTCCTGTTCATCCAGCCCGCCACGGGGTCCTGTTCATCCAGCCCCAACCGGCTCGATCGATCGGGGTCCTGTTCATCCAGAGGCAACACCACGGGGTCCTATTCATCCACCCCCACCGGGAACTGTTCATCCAACCCCCCCCCCCAGCAACGCTCACTGTTCATCCAGAGGCAGCATCGATCAGCTTCAGTTAGGAGCAGTAGCGAAGGAATCGCTCGATCGGGTTTAGTTAACAGCCATCGATAGGTCGCTCAGGTTCAGTAACGCGTAGCCTGCAGTGCAATCGCTCGGGTTCAGTTAGAGCCCAATGCCTCGCTCGGGTTTAGTTAGAGCCCAACGCCTCGCACCCACGTGCGTGCGTGTACGAGAGAAACACGCATCGCTCGGCCCCGACCACCCACCGTAACCGGGAACACCCCGATATTTTCCTCGCCCTCGCTTCTACCACGGTTTTTTCGTCATGGATGGCCCAAAGAATGTCATGCAGCTGCGTCTCCGGCCCGCCCAGGACGAAAAGCCCATTTTCTGTCATGATTTTTTGTCATAGAAGTAGGAGCCCACCACATCTATGATGATACCGGGTTTTGTCACAATTATCGTCATAGAAGTGTCATAAGTATGACAGAAAAAAAATTCGTTCGGCCCAAAATGTCACGGATGTGTCTTTTTTTTGTAGTGATGAGTGTAAACTGCGTTTCATTGACATCGTGCTACCTCTTTTCCCGGTCGTCCTCCCATTACTTACCTCATGCATTCACACAATGCTAATTAAAGGAGGATGCATCATTGGCCGTTCAACATTTCGGGAACCGCTACCCTCCCCCTCGTCTGCATGTAGTTCAAATTTGAATTATGCACATAAATGTATTGCAAACTCAGTTAATGCATAAAAATTAGATAGTGCTAGTGATTTTTTGCTGCATATTTTGACAAATCGCAGTGTTACAAGGATTGACAAATGGCAATGTTACTAGATCAACAAATGTCAATCTTTCCAGATTGACAAATGCCAACATACCCAATATGACAGATGCAAATCTTACCAAATTGTTTGTGCGTGGTTGCACACGGGTCATCCAAAACAACCGTTTGTGTTGAAGGGATGCACAAATCCTGCGCTGCGAATTTTCCCTCGACTTAAGGGGGCATACCATAGCTCTCACTTTGCATACGGGTGTTCTATCTAAAACGTTTGCGATCAAGAGCTACAGAAATCTTGCTCGGCACATTTTCTCTTGGATTCCTGGGGAAGCTGTAGGTTTGCATAAGGGTGTTCTAACTAAAACATTTGGGATTAAGAGCTGCACAAATCCTACTAGGCACATTTTCCCCTTGGCTTCCTGGGGAAGCTGTCGGTTTGCATACGGGTGTTCTAACTAAAACGTTTGCGATGAGTGTTTTATATTTAAAAACCATTAACATTTTTTTCAAAAGAAAATCGTTTGATAAGTCTGTACATTAAGAGAGAAAAATGCAAGTTCGTTCAAACCATATCTTTCATTCAGTCACACTCTGAATTTATATTCATATGATCGAGAATTCGAGATACAGTATTAAACCCCAAAAAAACTATTTTCGGCGATGGCGGAGGCGGCGTGCTGTGCCGTCGTTGTCATTGTCGTCCTCCGGGACGCCGTTGTTGAAGTCTTCAAGCAGCACAAAAGTTTCTTCACTTGTAAATCAAACATCATGTCGTCGCGCGATCGACGGGCGGGGTGCGGGAGGACGACAACTGGCACCGCTGAGAGGTAGCGATCGACGGCAGCGTCCCATACCACTGAGGGGGCTAGCGCACGGGCACGGGCGCGGTGGGTGCAGCCAAATGCACGGGGACCGGCGCCACGGTGGGTGGAGGGGCGCGCACGGCAGGGGCACGGGCGTGGCGGGTGCAGCCAAACGCACGGGGGCCGGCGCCATAGTGGGTGGAGAGGCGCGCACGTGCACGGGCGCTGGCATGTACACGAGCTCGCGCGGATCCCCAGAGACCTCACTGACGCTCACGGCTTCCAGCTCTGCGATAGTGCTCGGCGACCAACCCGTCAATGCTACGGGGATGATCACTGGCCCAGACGCGTGTGGCACCCCGGCTCAGAAAAACCAGAACGCCCCGTATTCCAGCCCAGAGATCGAGGAGAAGTCTTCTGGAATACGGCACTGCTTAGCATAGAACAAATCAGCTCTTTATTACAAGCTATATGGATACAAGGGGATTACATCGGCACGGCGACACTACGCCTGTCACGGTTGCTCCATGCAAGCAGCAGAACAACACGATGGAGCGGAATAACTCTAGCAGCGGAACATCGACGACGGTGATGACCTCCACTCCGCAGGGACTCTAGCTGGAACGTTTATCCTAGCTCGCAAACAAGGAATCCATGGCAAACAAGCAATCAAATCCGGCATGACATGCAAACTGGCATGACACGCCAGGTCAGTACATTGAATGTACATGCAAGCTCACAATAACCAGAAGCATTCAAGACAAACAACAACATGGCAATTACAGCTTAAGCAGGAATTAGCATGATACTATCAAAACAACATGGCACGAACAACATGAACATAATACCGCTAGAACAATATGAGCATGGCATGAACATATAAATCTGACGATACTAGCATGCAACATGATGACACTATATGCACCACTTATTCTTCTCGGCGTACTTCGTAACCTTCACATGCATCACTTACCAACCTCGGACATCACACGATCATCTCAGAATCAAATCAAGCTTGGTATAAACAATACCGTAGTAATCATTAAATGACCACAAGGAGCTTGATCTTTACCCACGATTCACGCACAACATCACGAATATCCAACAACTCGATATCCTCGATACCACGGTGATCATTCACGGATCACAAAACGGAACCACTCTTGGCTCAACAGGTTACCTCGTAACCAAAGGGTGATCATTCACGGATCACATAACCAACTTTCTCATCATCGAACCGGGGTTGTTATTAAGCACATTGTTATTATTACTGTTGACCCATAGTGTGACCAACTACGAACTGGGCCCTTATCCACGGCCGCGGCTATCGATAGATTTAATACACACTCTACAGAGGTTAGTACACTGTACCCACACCATGGAACCCATGGCCTCGCACTCCCATTCGGGTGGACCAACGGCGTTCCGACAAAACCGTCCTACTGCCATGACACTCTCCCGGCCACTCTGACCAACTCCCCTTTAGGATAAGTCCTGGGTGGCCCCGTGCCTACCAATGGCACCAACGGCCACCGTCGTGACAAAACAGAAACGGTCCCAAACGGGGATAAGGTACCATAACAACAACAACATGCACACAATGCTTATGTCCGCCGACCTGATCAGGGTAGCGCGCGCCCATAACCTTCCCTCGTTGGAGGCACTGGTGAGAGGCATGACAATAGACCCAGTTAGGACCTTCCCATAAAGGTAAGCGTGGTTGCACTGGTCAGCTCGATATGGTGGCACCATGACTCAGCCAACAGTTGTTCAAGTTCAATTTAATCCAGTTAAACTTGAATGCAAATATGCTGAGCCATGATAAAATACCATGATGCAATTACAATGCATGAGCATGATATTAACATAAGCATGAGGGTACAACATAATTATCAACCATATCAACAATGAATCATATCCAACTGAGCGTGGCATAGTGACGAGCATGAATATCACAAGTATAACATTACTCATAGCATAACATGACTACTAACATCAACAATAAATACCATGCAATAACACATCAATAACATTACTGAGTAAATACCTAACCAACTAACAGCAAAGGAACAATGCATATTAACGGTACTCGGTAACCGACGTTAGTCATGCGCCGAAGAACATGACCAACCCAACAGTACTACTAACAAGCATGGCAATATGAAAGTAATACTAGCAAGTAGAATATGATAACAGAGTGCAAGAAAACATAGCATGACGGTAGTCACCGATCCATAAGCATAACCGAAATAACGACAGCAGTAGCAAAACAAACATACAGATATTAAAGATTCATGTTGAAAACCAATGCTACTGCATGACTATCATGCAAATGGTGGTTGTGGCTTGCCTGGGGATGAAGAAAGCTCCGGGAATAAGTGCGGTGAAGCCGCGGAACGAAACGCCGGATGGTTCTCTCTCAGAAGGGGCTGATTAGAGGCAGGGGCAAAATGGTCATTTCCACTATGGGACCACCTAGTGAAAATGTTACCAACAGAATGATCTCGATGAGACGAAGAAGTAGGCTTTGGAATCACCTAAAACGGAGTTACGGTTGCGGAGTTATGAGGTGTAGAAGATCAGGGACTAATTTGTGAAAATTTTCATCACCAACGGGTCACTGAGTGGATAAGACAGAAACGAATTTCAGAAAACTCGCTTTCGCAATAGTGAAAGCGCGTTCTTAGCCGCAGTAGAGGGAAATACGTTTTCCCGAAGGGAAAACACTTTTATGCCAAAGAAGGAAAGAGATACGCTTGCAGACTTCTGAAAGCGCATTCAAAGAAACCGTCTCCACTTAACGTACCTGGGCCCAGGGCGGGAGAGGCTTACAGGTGGGACCCGGGGGCCAGGGGCCAGGCTGCCGCTCGTCTTCTTCCTCGCTCGCTCTGACACTAGCAAGACAGAGACGAGGCGAGGCAGGGCGGTAGGAGGCGATGGGCGGCCGGCTCCGGCCAACTCCAGCCAAGCCGAGGCCACCGGTGGGCTCGCAGCAGCTAGTCGCACCCATTCAGAGGGAGCACGGCCGCCGGGGAGGCGTGGGGAGGAGGGGAGGGGCGGCGCTAGTGGTCGGCAGAAGGCGGGCGACGGCGGTGGTTGCCGGCGACGTGGGCAGCTCCGGCAAGGGATGAGGGTGGGGGTGAACCGCCGGAGTGATGAGGAGACGCAGGTGGCGACGGGAGGGAGAGAGGAGGAGCGCCGGAGGGCTCGGTCGGGGTGGTGGCAGAGAACAACGGCGACGGCCAAGCTCCGGGAGGCGCGGCCAGAGGGACTCCGGCGACGAACTGGTTGGGTAGATATGCTCTCTGAGAGGAGGGGAACACGCTGGAGGGGTCGAGAGTGGAGAGGAGGACTAGGCTCGCCGGAAACGAGAAGACCGGCGATGGCGAAAAGAGGAGGGGCCGAGGACTCCGGTGGACTAGAGAGGCGAGGGAGGAGTGAATGAGCTGCGGGAGGGGTCGAGGGTCCTATATATAGGCCCGAGGAAGGCTCTGGAGCTCACAAGCGAGCTTGAGCAGTGCTCTAATGGAAGTCAGTGGCTGGGCATCGCACGGGCATGGTGTTTGCGGCTCATTTATGGCGAACCACGACAAGGCACCGATGTAGGGCGACGCAGTCGAGCCCCGGCGAGCTCTTGGACAACGTTTGAGGTCGAGACGAGGAGGGAGAGGACGAGCATAGTGGCCGGAACGAGCCAGAGCGCGAGTTTGCCATGACACAAGCGTGATCACCGCGTGTACTGGAGAAAATTGCTCATTTTGGCCGGACAGACCATGTCCAGTAGATAGACGGTCGTGCCCTTAGTCAAAATGAGGAAATAAACTGGTCCAGGGGCAAAGAAGAGATTTGCACTTAGCTCCAAAGTAAATCAACAGGAAGGTGTTTGTAACTTGCTGTGGTTACACCGGCTTGGTACTGTGGTAAATAATTTGTCTGGTGATGATCACACGCTAAGATGATTAAGGTGGCAAAGTTTCAGTTCAGGAAGAGGCGTTTAGCTAGTGGTTGCTGTAGAAACCACCAGACTGGACAGAAATACAAAACATGAAGTAGCACCCACATATCAATTGGGATTGAGCTGAATTTGGGCATGGCCCAATTATTTGAAGATATGAATATGCCCGAAAAGTTTTATGCCATTTGGATGAACTAAAATAGCACTTGCTTCATATAGCTTCGCTCTGGACAGAAACATGGAAAAATTGCACAAGGCAAATGATGTAATAGATTGAGCCAAATTTTTGTGGAGAGTGTTTATATGGATAGGAGAATGCCATGGAAAATTTTCAGCTTAAGTGAAGCAATATAAAATATAGTTGCTTCACAAACTGAAAATCTGACCAGAAACTAAGATTTGGAGCTGGGATCACCTAGATGAGTTACATGAGCTCACATTTGGTGGAGAGTCATGATTTGATCATATGAAGGACCTTGCAGAATTTCAACTCAATTGGATTAACCTAGATAGTACTTCCTTCACAACCAATTCCCTCAAACGGGAACTTTGAAAAATTGCTCAGGAATATTCACTAGGCAAATTAAGTTGAATTTTGGCATGAGGCAATTATTTGGACATGAAACCGTGTCCAAGAAGTTTGGGGTCAATTGGGCAAAGATAAATGGCACTTGCTTCACAATCTGCCACTCAGGACAGAATAGGAAAATAATTGCGTGATGGGAAACATGGCAAATGAAATATTTTGCCATATTTGAGGAAGATATGACCCAAAAAATTTATGAGAATTATTTGAGATTTTAGGAGTGATATAAATATAGGTTGCTTCACAACCTTGGGTAAATTGGGTTATTCCTTTAATAGAAAAAGGAATATTCCCTAGAAAAAGGATATTGGGTTAGGTCAAGGATGGAAATGATGAGGTCTTGGGAAGGTTTTGAGGATGACAAGCCACTCTGGAAAGAAAGAAGAGGTCATCTTCTTCAATTTCCAGACCACATAGCCACGGAAAAAGAAAACTCAAGCAAAAACCTCAGAAAATCAAAAGAAAAAGGAAGGGCCAAAAATCAGGCTGTGACAACTCTTCCCCCCTTAAAGAAATCTCTTCCTCGAGATTTGGTTGCTCAGGGAACAAGTATGAATATACTAACTTAAGGAAACCGTTTCCAACACGGGTATCCTTTTTCCTTAATTGATTGTTCCCACTGACTTCTTCATCTGACTTGACTGGCTAGCTCTGGGGAGGTTTGCTTTAATGTATCCATATTCTAATAGAACTTACCTTACATGTTCATGCTTATCTTGGCTCCAATTCTTTTCATATCTGCTGACTTAGCTGAGTGTGACAGATTACCATGACTGAAACATATGTGTGTCTCACAAGGCCAAGAGTGATTTCCGATGGATGCGTCAGCCAGTACTGACAATTTTCCATGAAGTGATGGTCAAATTTTCCTGATGGACACCCAATCTTTTTACTCCTTGCATTGGGTTGCTCAAATAGATGCATTTCCTCTGGGTTCAAAACAGTGATATGGATCATAATTGTTCATCTGACTGATACTGATTTCTTGCGGAGTTTCTGAATCATCTTGACTGACTCCACAGTTTTGAGTTTCTGATTCATACCAAATATTTGATTGTCGCCTGATGTGACCAACATAAGGGTATGATCTTATATGATAATATCCTCATCCTTGCCGGACGGGGTTTCTGAAAAAAAAGGATTTTGTTCATGACAGGATATCCTTTCTTGATTCACATAAGTGATGGCACATGCTTCGAGACTGTTGTTCCTCATACGGATCATTCATTCTGTCGGTATATCCATGAGGATAGAAGGCTGTGTGATGCTTTACCATAGCCGCTGGAACCAAGCCGTTGAATTTACCTTTGGTCTGACCTGACAGACCCAGATATTTAATATCGACAAATTTGAGCATATACTGTTAACTGAGCGGGTCTTTCCTTGATATGGGGTCTTTACCAAAATTGAGTAGACCCCTTTGATGAATATTCATGGCGATCCATAGTGACTCAGACTGTCCAGGGTATCTGCATCATGTGGTTCATGCAACAATTTTTATACCTGCATCACCGGTCTTTCTCCTTCATTATTGTTTTCTTTGTCTGGATCCTTAGTTGAAAGAGCTTGGTAAAATTGCTTCTTCGTGTGGCCATAGATACTGTCGGGTGCAATATTCCGGCAGGCATATTTTTATCCTCATCTCCTGATATAGGAACATCATTTAAATGGCAGGTTCATCATCTCTCAAGTCTTAACCGTAGGGAAATGATCATCCAAACCCTTGCAAGAAATCGGCAAATAGATCAGTAGCCAGCAGAACGGTCTTTACAACTCAGATCTGGGACATCACTGAAATAACTCAACCACGGCTCAAGACGGCCAAAAATCAGCTCATAGCATGAGACCGTGTTGATAAGAAGAAAGTGGCAGTTCCCTAAGACGGTTGAAAAACAGCTCAGAGCAAAGGGCCACTATCACAAAAAGAAACTCAACAGTTGTACGAGATGGCCGGAAAGCAGCCCGGAACTCGTGACAGTTGTTGAATAGAGAAAAATAAAGTCGGCATCCACCCTGGTCGGCCAAAAGTAGCTCAGAACATAGGCGAGGTGCCGTCACCAGAGAAAAGTAGACAAGGGCTCATCACGACCATATTCCAGGTTCACAGGTACTTGTACAGGGCTCACTGTTGTCGTCAATCTTCATAGTCCTTTGTCACACTGAGGTGTATATATGGATTCCTTGGCATATATTTGAGAATCTGATTCCCAAGGCAGATTGGTGTTCTGACTGATTCTTGCTTCTGACCAAACTGTTGCGGATCTGGTTCTTGGGATTCACTGCTATATGATGTCAACTTATAGTGTACTATCTTGCACCAGTGTCGTACTGAGGACGATTGGATGGCTTATGCTAGAAACCATCGAGAGTATCTTGCTGAGGAAGACTGGATATTGTGCTTCAGAAGCTTCCCCCCTTAAAGACTTGCTAGGGGAAAACTTGATACCCTATACCGGAAGCTTTTGGCGGTTGCTTATTGCAGAAGACAAAGTACCTTGCACGGGAAGTCATCCATGTATCATACCAAGGAAGATAGAGGAATCTTGCATTGGAAGCTTCTCTGGGAGCTTGCGAGGAAAGACTGGGTTGCTTACACCAGAACCTTCTCCTTGTGATAGGCGGACTGAATGCCACATATATATACCGTCTTAATATTTCTATTGTTGATTACTTGTATGAAACGGGGTTTTGCTGGACTATCCTCCTCTCTGAATATTGAATACATGGCACATTCTTGCTTTCTTCTAGGTATATCGGGTTTCAAAGTCATCTTCAACGAAGAATCAACATTTGCATCTGAATTATACCTTTGACTAAGAATATATCAACGATCTTGCACACAATTTATCTTCTTGCTGATTTGATCATTCCTACTATGAAGGGTGCACACTGCGGGAGACTTGATTATCCATAGTGTTGTGAGGAGTGCACACTAATGCAAACTTGATTATCACCATCACAATAAGATATTTCTTATGGAACACCGAGGGCCCAAAGAAAGAAGCAAAAGAAACGACGAAAGCAAAAACACACAGAGCATACAAATAATATAAATCAAGCAATGTCACATATTACTGCTACTCACGCAATAATATGCATGCACACCTAAGCACACAAATCTCGCGGAAACTCTGGTATTACGGTCTAATATGCTGTGGCGGTGTAAAGTGAATCTGCGTGTGGAAGGAGTTGGCGCAACCAAGGCTACTGATTTCTACCGGTTTCTACCGCTCGCGCTGACTAGGGCGTCCTACAACTAGACCTGCTCTGATACCAAGCCTGTGGCACCCCGGCTCAGCGAAACCGAAACGCCTCGTATTTTAGCCCAGAGATCGAGGAGAAGTCTTCTGGAATACGGCATTGCTTAGCATAGAACAAATCAGCTCTTTATTACAAGCTATATGGATACAAGGGAATTACATCGGCACGGCGACACTACGCCTGCCACGGTTGCTCCATGCAAGCAGCAGAACAACACGATGCAGCGGAATAACTCTAGCAGTGGAACAATGACGACGTTGATGAACTCCACTCCGCAGGGACTCTGGCTGGAACGCTTATCCTATCTCGCAAACAAGGAATCCACGGCAAACAAGCAATCAAATCCGGCATGACCTGCAAACTGGCATGACACGCCAGGTCAATACATTGAATGTACTTGCAAGCTCACAATAACCAGAACAAGGCAAACAACAGCATGGCAATTACAGGTTAAGCAGGAATTAACATGATACTATCAAAACAACATGGCATGAACAACATGAACATAATACCGCTAGAACAATATGAGGATGGCATGAACATATAAATCTGACGATACTAGCATGCAACATGATGACACTATATGCACCACTTATTCTGCTCGGGTTACTTCGTAACCATCACATGCATCACTTACCAACCTCGGACATCACACGATCATCTCAGAATCAAATCAAGATTGGTATAAACAATACCATAGTAATCATTAAATGACCACAAGGAGCTTGATCTTTACCCACGATTCTCGCACAACATCACGAATATCCAACAACTCGGTATCCTCGATACCACGGTGATCATTCACGGATCACAAAGCAGAACCACTCTTGGATCAACGGGTTACCTCGTAACCAAAAGGTGATCATTCACGGATCACATAACCAACTTATCTCATCATTGAACCGGGGGTGTTATTAAGCACATTGTTATTATTACTGTTGACCCATAGTGTGACCAACTACGAACTAGGCCCTTATCCGCAGGCGCGGCTATCGATAGATTTAATACACACTCTGCAGAGGTTAGTACACTGTACCCACACCATGGAACCCATGGCCTCGCACTCCCATTCGGGTGGACCAACGGCGTTCCGACAAAACCGTCCTACTGCCATGACACTCTCCCGGCCACTCCGACGAACTCCCCTTTGGACTAAGTCTTGGGTGGCCCCGTGCCTACCAAAGGCACCAACGGCCACCGTCGTGGCAAAACATAAATGGTCCCAAACAGGGACAAGGTACCATAACAACAACAACGGGCACACAAGGCTTATGTCCGCCTACCTGATCAGGGTAGCGCGCGCCCATAACCTTCCCTCGTTGGAGGCACCGGCGAGAGGCATGACAATAGACCCAGTTAGGACCTTCCCATAATGGTAAGCGTGGTTGCACTGGTCAGCTCGATATGGTGGCACCATGACTCAGCCAACAGTTGTTCAAGTTCAATTTAATCCGGTTAAACTTCAATGCAAATATGCTGAGCCATGATAAAATAACATGATGCAATTACAATGCATGAGCATGGTATTAACATAAGCATGAGGGTACAACATATTTATCAACCATATCAACAATGAATCATATCCAACTGAGCGTGGCATAATGACGAGCATGAATATCACAAGTATAACATTACTCATAGCATAACATGACTACTAACATCAACAATAAATACCATGCAATAACACATCAATAACATTACCGAGTAAATACCTAACCAACTAACAGCAAAGGAACAATGCATATTAACGGTACTCGGTAACCGACGTTAGTCATGCACCGAAGAACATGACCAACCCAACATGTACTACTAACAAGCATGGCAATATGAAAGTAATACTGGCAAGTAGAATATGATAACAGAGTGCAAGAAAACATAACATGACGGTAGTCACCGATCCATAAGCATAACCAAAATAACGACAGCAGTAGCAAAACAAACATACCGATATTAAAGATTCAAGTTGAAAACCAATGCTACTGCATGACTATCATGCAAATGGTGGTTGTGGCTTTCCTAGGGATGAAGAAAGCTCCGGGAATAAGTGTGGTGAAGCCGCGGAACAAAACGCCGGATGGTTCTCTCTCGAAGGGGGCTGATTAGAGGCAAGGGCAAAATGGTCATTTCCACTATGGGACCACCTAGTGAAAATGTTACCAATAGAAAGATCTCGACGAGACGAAGAAGTAGGCTTTGGAATCACCTCAAACGGAGTTACGGTTGCGGAGTTATGAGGTGTAGAACATCAGGGACTAATCTATGAAAATTTTCACCACCAACGGGTCCCTGAGTGGATAAGACAGAAACGGATTTCAGAAAACTCGCTTTCGGAATAGTGAAAGCACATTCTTACACCAGAAGCTTCTACTTGTGATAGGCGGACTGAATGCCACATATATATACCGTCTTAATATTTCTATTGTTGATTACTTGTACGAAACGGGGTTTTGCTGGACTATCCTCCTCTCTGAATATTGAATACATGGCACATTCTTGCTTTCTTCTAGGTATATCGGGTTTCAAAGTCATCCTCAACGAATAATCAACATTTGCATCTGAATTATACCTTTGACTGAGAATATATCAACGATCTTGCACACAATTTATCTTCTTGCTGATTTGATCATTCCTACTATGAAGGGTGCACACTGAGGGAGACTTGATTATCCATACTGTTGTGAGGAGTGCACACTAATGCAAACTTGATTATCACCATCACAATCAGATATTTCTTATTTCACTGCGGTCGATGGAGAATTCCAGTCTGTTCAGCTGAATTTCCAAATATATGCACTCCTTGCTGACTCTTTGGGTCCAACGTCGGTTGACGAGCAACTTTAATGAGGGAAAAAATATGGAACACCGAGGGCCCAAAGAAAGAAGCAAAAGAAACGACGAAAGCAAAAACACACAGAGCATACAAATAATATAAAGCAAGCAATGTCACATATTACTGCTATTCACGCAATAATATGGATGCACACCTAAGCACACAAATCTCGCGGAAACTCTGGTATTACGGTCTAATATGCCGTGGCGGTGTGCACGAAAAGTGAATCTGCGTGTGGAAGGAGTTGGCGCAACCAAGGCTACACCAAGCGCTGGCTGAACACCGGTCGCAACCAGATGGATACATAGGCGAGGACGGACTTGGTGATCAAGTAGCGAGACACAAGGTCACGACCACCTCATCATCAAGCGTATGAAGAGAATCGTAAACGTCCAAAGAATGAAATGGCAGGGCAAGGTAATAGTGGAAGACTGGTTTTAATGGCATCGCCCTTTTCTGATAACAAAGATCACCAAGGGTTGCCAAGGGGACGAGATGGAGGGCCTGGATGATGATGTGGTCGCATCACACCGAAGAGCAGGCATGCTAAGAAAGAGGGTGCAGGTAGTGGATCGAAACCGCTGCCGCCTACCCTCACAAGATTAACCGTTAGTGACTAAATAATAATCTATATGCATGCTATGCGACAAAAAAATGCATCAACCAAATGCAATAAACAAACCAGACTTTAAACTACTGATTTCTACCGGTTTCTACCGCTCGCGCTGACTAGGGCGTCCTACAACTAGACCTGCTCTGATACCAAGCCTGTGGCACCCCGGCTCAGCGAAACCGAAACGCCTCGTATTTTAGCCCAGAGATCGAGGAGAAGTCTTTTGGAATACGGCATTGCTTAGCATAGAACAAATCAACTCTTTATTACAAGCTATATGGATACAAGGGAATTACATCGGCACGGCGACACTACGCCTGCCACGGTTGCTCCATGCAAGCAGCAGAACAACACGATGCAGCGGAATAACTCTAGCAGTGGAACAGCGACGACGGTGATGAACTCCACTCCGCAGGGACTCTGGCTGGAATGCTTATCCTAGCTCGCAAACAAGGAATCCATGGCAAACAAGCAATCAAATCCGGCATGACCTGCAAACTGGCATGACACGCCAGGTCAGTACATTGAATGTACTTGCAAGCTCACAATAACCAGAGGCATTCAAGGCAAACAACGGCATGGCAATTGCAGGTTAAGCAGGAATTAACATGATACTATCAAAACAACATGGCATGAACAACATGAACATAATACCGCTAGAACAATATGAGCATGGCATGAACATATAAATCTGACGATACTAGCATGCAACATGATGACACTATATGCACCATTTATTCTGCTCGGGTTACTTCGTAACCATCACATGCATCACTTACCAACCTCGGACATCACACGATCATCTCAGAATCAAATCAAGCTTGGTATAAACAATACCGTAGTAATCATTAAATGACCACAAGGAGCTTGATCTTTACCCACGATTCTCGCACAACATCACGAATATCCAACAACTCGGTATCCTCGATACCACGGTGATCATTCAAGGATCACAAAAGAGAACCACTCTTGGATCAACGGGTTACCTCGTAACCAAAAGGTGATCATTCACGGATCACATAACCAACTTATCTCATCATTGAACCGGGGTTGTTATTAAGCACATTGTTATTATTACTCTTGACCCATAGTGTGACCAACTACGAACTGGGCCCTTATCCGCAGGCGCGGCTATCGATAGATTTAATACACACTCTGCAGAGGTTAGTACACTGTACCCACACCACGGAACCCATGGCCTCGCACTCCCATTCGGGTGGACCAACGGCGTTCCGACAAAACCGTCCTACTGCCATGACACTCTCCCGGCCACTCCGACCAACTCCCCTTTGGGCTAAGTCTTGGGTGGCCCCGTGCCTACCAAAGGCACCAACGTCCACCGTCGTGGCAAAACATAAATGGTCCCAAACAGGGACAAGGTACCATAACAACAAAACGGGCACACAAGGCTTATGTCCGCCTACCTGATCAGGGTAGCGCGCGCCCATAACCTTTCCTCATTGGAGGCACCGGCGAGAGGCATGACAATAGACCCAGTTAGGACCTTCCCATAATGGTAAGCGTGGTTGCACTGGTCAGCTCGATATGGTGGCACCATGACTCAGCCAACAGTTGTTCAAGTTCAATTTAATCCGGTTAAACTTCAATGCAAATATGCTGAGCCATGATAAAATAACATGATGCAATTACAATGCATGAGCATGATATTAACATAAGCATGAGGGTACAACATAATTATCAAACATAACATATGCTGAGCCATGATAAAATAACATGGTGCTCGTCTTCTTCCTCGCTCGCTCTGCCCCGAGCGAGACAGAGACGAGGAGAGGCAGGGCGGCACGAGGCGATGGGGCTGGCCGGCTCCGGCCAGCTCCGGCCGAGCCGAGGCCGCCGGTGGGCTCGCAGCGGCCAGCCGCACCCATTCAGAGGGAGCACAGCTACCGGGGAGAAGGGGAAGGGCGGCGCCAGTGGTCGGCAGAAGGCGGGCGGCGGTGGTGGTTGCCGGCGATGTGGGCAGCTCCGACGAGGGATGAGGGGTGGGGGCGAACCGCCGTAGTGAGGAGGAGACGCAGGTGGCGACGGGAGGGAGAGAGGAGGAGCGCCGGAGGGCTCGGCCAGGGTGGTGGCAGAGAACAACGGCGATGGCCAAGCTTCGGGGGCGCGGCCAGAGGGACTCCGGCGACGAACTGGTTGGGTGGATATGCTCTCTGGGAGGAGGGGAACACGCTGGAGGGGTCGGGAGGTGGAGAGGAGGACTAGACTCGCCGGAAACGAGAAGACCGGCGATGGCCGAGGCAAACTCCGGCGAAAAGAGGAGGGGGGAGGACTATGGTGGACTAGAGAGGCGATGGAGGAGTGAATGAGCTGCAGGAGGGGTCGAGGGTCCTATATATAGGCCCGGGGAAGGCTCTAGAGCTCACAAGCGAGCTTGAGTAGTGCTCTAATGGAGGTCAGTGGCTGGGCATCGCACGGGCATGGCGTTTGCGGCTCATTTATGGCGAACCACGACGAGGCACCGATGTAGGGCGAGGCAGTCGAGCATGGGAGAGCTCCTGGACAATGTTTGAGGTCGAGACGAGGAGGGAGAGGACGAGCATAGTGGCCGGAACGAGCTAGAGCGCGAGTTTGCCATGACGCAAGCGTGATCACTGCGTGCACTAGAGCAAATGGCTCGTTTTGGCCGGTCAGACCATGTCCAGTAGATAGATCGTCGTGCCCTTAGTTCAAATGAGGAAATAAACCGGTCCAGGGGCAAATAAGATATTTGCACTTAGCTCCAAAGTAAATCAACAGGAAGGTGTTTGTAACTTGCTGTGGTTACGCCAGCTTGGTAACGTGGTAAATAATTTGTCTGGTGATGGTCACACCTTAAGGTGATTAAGATGGCAAAGTTTCAGCTCAGGAAGAGGAGTTTAGCTAGTGGTTGCTGTCGAAACCACCAGACTGGACAGAAATACAAAACATGAAGTAGCACCCACATATCAATTGGGATTGCGCTGAATTTGGGCATGGCCCGATTATTTGAAGATATGAACATGCCCAAAAAGTTTCATGCCATTTGGATGAACCAAAATAGCACCTGCTTCATATAGCTTTGCTCTGGACAAAAACTTGGAAAAATTTCACAGGGCAAATTATGTAATGAATTTAGCCAAATTTTTGTGGAGAGTGTTTATATGGATTGGAGAATGCCCTGGAAAATTTTCAGCTTAAGTGAAGCAATACAAAATATAGTTGCTTCACAAACTGAAAATCTGACCAGAAACTAAGATTTGGAGCTGGGCTCACCTAGATGAGTTACATGAGCTCACATTTGGTGGAGAGTCATGATTTGATCATATGAAGGACCTTGCAAAATTTCAACTCAATTGGATTAACCTAGATAGTACTTCCTTCACAACCAATTCCCTTAGACAGGAACTTTGAAAAATTGCTCAGGAATATTCACTAGGCAAATTAAGTTGAATTTTGGCATGAGACAATTATTTGGACATGAAAAGGTGTCCAAGAAGTTTGG
Source organism: Triticum aestivum (assembly GCF_018294505.1). Classification (NCBI taxonomy): domain Eukaryota; kingdom Viridiplantae; phylum Streptophyta; class Magnoliopsida; order Poales; family Poaceae; genus Triticum; species Triticum aestivum. Next base: position 280,569,258 of record NC_057811.1, read on the forward strand.
GGTCAATTGGGAAACGATAAATGGCACTTGCTTCACAATCTGCCACTTAGGACAGAATAGGAAAATAATTAATTGAGCATGATGGGAAACATGGCAAATGAAATATTTTGCCATATTTGAGGAATATATGACCCAAACAATTTATGAGAATTATTTGAGATTTTTAGGAGCGATATAAATATAGGTTGCTTCACAACTTAAGGCAAATTGGGTTATCTATTATATATAAAAAGTGCTTGACGGGTTAACCAGAAAAATAGAAATAGGCTAGAAATTACCACAATAATTAGAAACATCTAACCTTTAATTTTATACATCTAAATATCACAACCGTTAGATTAACTTTAAAGTTGAAGAAATTACCCACCAATGTCATCCTTAAAAATCAGCCCAAGTACCCTTTCATTATCAATTTAATAGGGGAGTCATGGAAAAAAAATAGAAGGCAAGACATCTTCATTGCAGATCTGAAACGTGTGTTTGTGCCTTCGTGCATGGATTGATCTGCTTTATGTGCATGCGTTTACGGCCAGCGAAAGAATTGCTTAGAGGGCTCTCCACATACTCCCTCCGTCCTTTAAAAAGTGTACTTCCAACTTTGTTGGAAAGTCAAACATTTTTATGTTTGACCATATTTATATAATGTTACATCAACATTTATACCATCAAATTAGTATCATTAGATTCATGATAAAATATACTTTCATCATATACCTATTTGGTTTCATAAACATTGATATATTTTTGCACAAACTCGGTCAAACTTTGAGATAATTTGACTCTCCAATAAACTTGGAAGTACACTCTTCAAAGGACGGAGGGAGTACATGCTAGCCTCAGAAAGAATTAACGACTAATCTGACCAATCTGCGGTTCCTGCGTGCTGGCTGGTGGAGGAACTGATCAACTAGCTTTTTGGTACGTACTAATACCCTAAGAATTCAATCAATTTGTTTGCTTTGCAAGCTTGTGTGAGAATTCAATCAATTTGTTTGCTTTGCAAGCTTGGTTGGACACACACGTTCTTTTCTGGGAAGCAATCGGCAGCCACCGAGGTGCTCTCCTGTATGCATATATTGTCCGTTTCTTTTTCATTACTTGGCCCATCTATTCTTAGTAGAAGATCTCTAGATTAAGTATTTAGTAACTCATCGATTCATCTTTGCTTTTCCATCTAGCTAGACATGTGATATGATTAACAACACAACACAAGATTCGTATTAGTTTGTATCTCTCTCAAACAATATACTCCATGGATATAATAATCTATTTATATACCTCCCTCCTTACAATCCAATAGAAAACGCATCTACAAACAAATCTATGTTGGAAGATCACCTGCGTGAGTCCCTTCCTCCTTTAATGCTAGCTTGCCATGGCTCCTCTCATTCCAAGTCATCCCCGTCGAGTCTACACCACTTGATTCCCAATCACCATGAAAATCACGGAGGAACATGATCGAAGGTACATACCACGTTTCAACTCAAGGTACATAATCAAATAGCTTCCAAATTTAGACCAGGCAAGTTCCCTTGCGATTCTTCAATCGTAATTGTGCATGAACCTGCCATCCCCAATTACAATCTAATTCTTCACCCATATATGGTTTCATATAGACTATCATCTAAAAACAACAGAAGGGTAACAGACCCTCACAAATATGTGTCTTCATCATGATGATTGAAACTTAACATCCACTTTAACATTAAAGCTTTCACCACAATCACTGATCTTGGAAGTTGATCTCCTTTACTTCTACAACAAAACAAAAAATTGTAAGGTGAATAATTAATCAGAATCATAGATCTCCATAACCTTCAGCAGTACTTGGTACCAATTTTACAATATCATCCTCTATAATACATGTTTTCTATTTTGTGCAGGAAGAAACGATGAAAATAAAAGGTGGACCACATTGCAATAATGTGAGAAACCTGCCAAGGTAGTTAAAAGCAATCAAATATACAATCCAACAAGGTGATCCGCTGCTAATCATGCACTTTTAATAAGTGATATCACAAAACGGTTACACCTAAATTATATAATGCAACAATTCCAGTTAGGCACATTTGTGTTCATAATTGATTTAAGCATGGGCAGAAAAAATATATTATAATATTGATGTGAATCCAGACAATCAATAATAACAAGATAGGATTAGGAAAGGAGAATGAAACTTCAAGACAACAACAAGAGACAGCGTTCGATCATACATGGAGATGTGCCAGACAGCACAAATATGCCAACCACGTGCCATAAGCAAATCATCACAAAGGTATTCTTATGTGTATTATCATCCACTATCTTAACTTACTGTTCTTAATTCAATTGCTAAACTTCCCTTACATGTTGCACAACTGTAGTATGGTATACTGGAAGCAACATTATAGCTTGCGTCTTCTTTGCGCATCAATTGTGATATCTATGTGTTCCGTTCCTTCCAAGTGCTATATTGAATCACAAAAACATGTTGCATTTGTTCCTGATTGTACCTATTAGCTTTTTTTAAACATGAAAACACATTTCCATGCAACAGGGCTTAATCAAGACGGAGGCAAAATCAGCATTGTTGAATTACCACAGGGAACCATATCATGTACAGATGTCAATCATGTGCATTGACTGAGGCAAAATTAGCATTGTTGAATTGCCACAGGAAAGCATAGGCTGGTAAAACTACGAAGTAAGTAGCAAGAAAATTCAATTAAGATCTACAATTTGGACATTCATGAACCTGGTAATTCTGTTAAGCATGTGTACATGACTAAAAGTAACACAAAGTGTACAATAGAAAAAATCAAGGGCAGAATAACCAGATATGTCAGTTCTATTAAGTTTGTTGTATTAGTAAGAAAAAAGAACATACTAATATTCAAATTGATGCTAAATTCAGAAACTTAAACAGGACATTGAAAAGGACTGATATGGAAATTTGGAACTTCGAAAGTCCAAGGCGCAAGTGTGAATGGTGTGGTGCAATTTTCTGGTATGAAGAAAGAGCAACTTGAGAAGGGCGTTTGGACATGCATAAAGGCGAGAAGAACCTCAACGAACGAGCAACTTCGGAAGTTCAACATGGATGCCCTTGCATGCATTTTGTAGTACAAACTAGACTGGTCCAAAAAACATCAAGGAAACATAAGAGCAGAATTATATGCTGACTTGCAGGATGCAACATAAAGAGGAGATACAAGGGCTGACAAGGTAGGAAGGAGAATACTACTGCCATCCAGCTTCACAGATAACCTAAGATACAAGCACAAAACTACCAAGATGCTATAGCAAGATGTCGATGGGCTTGATACACAGACCTATTTGTGGCATTCACGTGCAACACAGCTTGGCCGGATATTCAATCTATGCTTATGGAAGTAGGCCAAAGAACATCACAGAAACCTGATATTGTTGATCGAATGTTCCACACAAAGCTCAATGAGTTCATGAGGGACATAAGAAAAAGGAGATACTTTGGGAAAACACTTGCCAGTAATAGCCTACTAACTTGACCATACCTGTTATTTTCTTTTCTATAGCAAATAAACTAACAACAAGGAAGATGTGGTCAAGAACATAGTATACACAAAAATATTCTAAAGGTAGGAACAAAAACAAACTTCCAGATGCTACTAGCCTTTTAGATAAACATAAGTAGATGAAAAAATAGTACACTACAAAACTATCTTCAAAATAAAAACTGAATTTTCTATGCTAGCATTATATGGCAGAATGGATATGATCCACTACTCATAGAAGTATTGGAAACATGCATCAACATTTGGTGGAAATAGCTGGTTAATACCAAATGTCGACACTTTGTGTTATCTGATATTTAAAGATTATTCTATAGTACAAGCCAATAGTGTCAACATCCACGCATCATTTTAGTTCATATGTACTCCCTCCGTTCCACAATACATGCCTTCCATTTGTCAAAATATGGATGTATCTAGACATGTTTTAGTATATAGGTATATCTATTTTTGGACAAATGGAAGTCAAGTATTTTGGAAACGGAGGGAGTAGGATGCAATCACACCTATTTTCCTATAAACTTTTTCTTTGGTAGTACTAAATAGTAAGACATGGCTAATCATGATTACACTAATTACTTACTAAATTTGTTGAATATGAACGGGGCAGGGGGCCATAAACAGATATATACATCCTAACAAGCAACACCTTAATCGCATTATATTGGTTTACCCATACACATGCAGAAAAAGGATAAGAAACAAAAACATGAGAGGGGTAGGAAAAGAGAGAAGGGGGACCTGCAAGTGGAAGAATGAGCTGCCGAAATCAGGCTGCCAGTCCAGGATGAAGATGACCTACCGGGCTGCCTCGCTCGGGAGGCAGCGACGATGCGATCGAAAACAACACCGTCAGCATCTCACAATCAAGGTGGATCCAACCTGTCTGCGGGAGACAAGATCCACACCCACATCACCTGGATGGACGCCGACGGCAACAGCGCCGTCAGGATCGACGAGCTCGTTTCCTCCCTTGAGCCGCTTCTCCCTTGGGCCCTGCTACCACTCCGTCGCCGTTGACCGGTCTGAGAGATCGACGAGTATAGGAGCCAAACCAAGCACCGTAGACGGCCACCCCATGGCCGCACCAGTGAGTTGAGCTGCAGGTGTGCGTGCAAGTGAGTACGAGCAAGGTCGCAGCAGGGAATCAAGAGAGAAAACTGAGGTGCTATTGATTGAATCCGCAGCACAAATTACCAGCGCTAACAGTCAGAGCTCATCAGGTGGAAGGAGGAGCGAGAGGAAGGAAGGAAATGAAAAGGGGATCAAGAAACAGCAATCTCTTTTTTTTTTTTTTTTGAGGATTAGAAACGGCAAAGGTGTGAGTGCGAGAGAAGATTTTTTTTGTTTGAGCCAAGAGTGCGAGAGAAAAGACTTGAAGGTTGTGTACGTCTGTGTGAATCTGTTGGGCTAAAGCACAACAAATAAATCCACCAGAAAAAGTTTCCTTTATGTACAAACAACACAAAATGCAAATTCAATTATACATACACACAAAATAAGATTACTACAGACGCATGCACTCATACATACGCACAAAATAAGATTACTTACAGTATATACGCACTATAATGATAGAGTTCACGACGTGGGTTGAACCTAAATCATAGCATAATTTTCTCTCAGAATATTCTAAACAAATGCATGCAAAAATAATTATAGTACATGATCATAAAAATATGTCTATCCGGTATCAATCATTTATATTTAGATTATGCATATCGAACTACCATTTCATGTCAAACTGCCACACACGACAAACATCAATTCGTTAGTAATGTAAGGGGTAGGAGACTTTTAAAGAAATTACAAGATCCATCTGTGCGGTCGCATCAAGGAAACCCATGGGTTGGAGCAACGCACTCCCGATGATTTTGATGAGAATGTTCGTGACCAATATTTCCTAAAACATGGAAGGAAAATTCCCTTACAGGGAAAATCACCAAGGATATGTATAAAGGTAAAATTATGTTTACAACCGCCACTAACGAACAACTAAAAAAATAACCAATATTTACTTTGTTGCGTGCAAATAAATCCATGTTTAAAGTGAAAATGCTAGACAAATTATAAAAACCATGAATTGCCCAACGGGATTCATCATGAAAAATACATTTACTACGACATGCATACTAAGCATGTAAATGATAAATGAATAATAAATATAGGACTATGTTCGCAATCCCCGCAAAAAAAGAACTATGTTCGCAAAAGTATTATATTTCAAATGTCATCATATTTGGTCCCAAATTTTTAATACAAATAACATACTCTCATTATTAAACTTTCTAAAGATCTAGCCAGTGCATCGAGCGGGCCACTTTGCTAGTACCTTTAATAGAAAAAGGAATATTCTCTAGAAAAAGAATATTGGGTTAGGTCAAGGATGGAAATGACAAGGTCTTGGGAAGGTTTTAAGGATGACAAGCCACTCTGGATAGAAAGAAGAGGTCATCTTCTTCAATTTCCAGACCACATAGCCACGGAAAAAGAAAACTCAAGCAAAAACCTCAAAAAATTAAAAGAAAAAGAAAGGGCCAAAAATTAGGCTGTGACAGCGCGGGGATGGGAGCTGGGACAGGAGCGGGGGCAGCAACCGCTGCGGCCAGCTTGTTCTGGGCCATGTCCATGAGGCCCCATTCCTCCTTATTTTCTATCTCCTCTGGCTCGAAGTTGACTTCACCAAACTTGAAGACTAGTGGCAGATGATCATTCTGCGCCATGGCGTTGGTGGAGGTCTGCGGGAGGGAGGGGAATGGGAGGCGAACAGTAAGGCCGCCCGTATTAAACAGCGGCTCGGGCGCCATTAATGGAGAGGAAGGTGGGCGGCCATGCAAGTCAAATGGCTCGCTTCCCAGTGAGCCTGTGCAGCATACAGCTCGCACGCTTCCCGGTGAGCCTGCACATTGGAGGACAGCTTGCACACCTCTCGGTCAGCCTGCGCACCAGACTCCGCTCGCACGCCTCCCGTTTAGTCAAGGTCAAGCAGCTGTCCGGACGGCACCTCCTATAGCCATTAAAATGAAGACATGTGGCGTCACGTGAATGGTCAACACAATGCACACGATTTGAATTATACAAACGTTTAAGATATTAAAGTGGCGTCTATTTTTTCAAAATGCCTTTGTTGGTTGTTATTCGAGTGCACCTTCTCTCAAAAATGGACACCGAAAATACCATAGCATGTCGGGTGCCATTCCATGGTAGCATGCCAAGTTTCATGAATTTCAGACGAGTTCTGGATTTACTAGAATTTAAAAACAAAGTATCCCAATGTTTTGCCGGCAATCAACGGTGCCCTGGTGTTTGAAATTCATTCTCATTTCTTGCATGGGACCTAAGCATGCACCCAAGGACACATATTTTATTTTTCAACCAATTTATATGCATTAGAGCATGTGCATGTAGTTCAAATTTGAATTATGCACATAAATGCATTGAAAACTCAATTAATGCATAAAAACGTCCAAACAAACCCCGAAAAATCCCAAAAATTGACACAACACTCCTATTGTTCTATGTTGACACGAGAATTTTTTGAAAGCAATAAGAGGCAATGGATATCGTTTCGTCCCCAAAGGTGGGACGTTCCCTACCGAAACCATCAGGCTTGTAGTGAGAAGCTCTGGTTTGTGAGAAGCATATCCCCAAACCTGCCCCGAATGGGACAAAAAATTTACCACGACATGTTGATGCCGCTCCATGATAGCATGCCAAGTTTCATGAATTCCAGACGAGCTTTGGATTTATTAGAATTTAAAAACCAGGTATCTCAATGTTTGCGCCCGAGTGACCGTGGCAGGGTGTTTGACATTCATTCCCATTTCTTGCATGGGACCTAAGCATGCAACCAAGGGCACAAATTTGAATTTCAACCAATTTATATGCATTAGAGCATGTGCATGTAGTTCAAATTCTAATTATGCACATAAATTCATTAAAAACTGAATTAATGCATAAAAATGTCCAAACGAACCCCCAAAAATCCCAAAAATTGACAAAACACATTTTTTGAAAGCAATAAGAGGCAATGGATACCGTTTCGTCCCCAAAGGTGGGACGTTCCCTACCGAAACCATCAGGCTTGTTGTGAGAAGCTCTGGTTTGTGAGAAGCATATCCCCAAACCTGCCCCAAATGGGACACAAAATTTACCACGGCATGTTGATGCCGCTCCATGATAGCATGCCAAGTTTCATGAATTCCAGATGAGTTTTGGACTTACTAGAATTTAAAAACCAGTTATCTCAATGTTTGCAGCCGAGTGACCGTGGCAGGGTGTTTGACATTCGTTCCCGTTTCTTGCATGGGACCTAAGCATGCAACCAAGGACAAACATTTGATTGTGCAACCCGTTTTTATGGACGGATCACGTGCATGTAGTTCGATTTTGAATTATGCACATAAATGCCTAGAAAACTCAATTAACGTATAAAAATGTCCATACGATCCTCGAAAAAAATCCAAAATTTAACACGACACTCCTGTTGTTCTATGTTGACACGAGAAATTTTTTGAAAGCAATAAGAGGCAACATATATTGTTTCGTCCCCCAAGGTGGCACGTACCCTACCGAAACCATCAAGCTTGTTGTGAGAGAAGCTCAGGTCTGTGAGAAGCTTATACCCACACCTGCCCCAAATGGGATGATATTTTTACCACGGCATGTCACTGCCTTTCCATCATATCATGTCAAGTTTCATGAATTTTAGACGAGTTTTTGATTTACTAGAATTTTAAAACCATGTATCTCAATGTTAGCGGCCGAGCGACAGTGTCAAGGTGTTTGACATTCGTTCTCATTTCTTGCGTGTGACCTAATCTTGCAACCAAGGACAAACATTTGATTTTGCAACCCATTTTTATGGACGGAGCACGTGCATGTAGTCCATTTTTGAATTATGCACACAAATGCCTAGAAAACTCAATTAACGTATAAAAATGTCCAAACGATATACGAAAAAAATCCAAAATTTAACACGACACTCCTGTTGTTCTATGTTGACACCAGGAAAAAATTGAAATGAAGAATAGGCGGGAAATATCCTTTTGTCCACAAAGGTGACACGTTTACCTAACGGAACCATGAGGCTTTCTTGTGAGAAGCTCTGGTTTGTGAGAATCTTATACCATAACCTGCCCCAAATGGTACAGTATTTTTTTACCCCAACTTGTTGATGCCATTCCATGATAGCATGCCAAGGTTCATGAATTTCAGACGGGTTTTGGATTTACTAGAATTACAAAAGCAAGTACCTCAACATTTGCCGGAGAGCCACGGTGTCATGGTGTTCGAAATTCATCCCCATTTCTTGCATGGGACATAAGCATAAATCCATGGACACATATATGATTTTACAACCCATATTGGTGCACCGGACCATGTGCATGTGCTTTAATTTTGAATTGTGCACCTGAAATGGCTAGAAAACCAATTTAATGTATAAAATTTCCAAACGAACCCTGAATAATTCCAATTTTTTTACGAGACATATAGTTGCATGTTCACTGCAGATAAAAGGTCTAGCAATTCAAGCACCGTCCATTACCGCTGTGACCCCATTATGTAATACAAATCAAGACGAAAAATCAAGTAGATCCCACATAATTTATTATCACCAACCGTGTGAGATGCAGCACAAAATATCTTGGAGTACCGTCGGATTATAGTACGCATACGGCTTACGCGAGAAGGTGCGACGACTACAGTCCACAACCCGCTCTGAATAAGGGACCGTGTCTGATGACATTTTGCGCGCCAGTTTTTTCGCTGAAGCGATTCCAAATTTTCAGCTTCCGCGGAAATATCTACCTCGCCACCCCTCCCCCTTACCAAAAGCCACATTTCCCCTGTTTCCGCCTTCCTTTCCAAGTTGAAACCTTCACTCCTTGCTTGCAGTGCCGCCTCCTCGCCGGTGACCCTCCTTCACGCTGCTCGGCCTCGTCTATCCAGGCAGGTAATCCACACCCGACCCCCATCCTCCTCCTCCTACCACATCCCACATGCCCCGACCGCCGTCACGAGCGTGACACCTTCCACCCAAATCACCAACCCCTCCACCAAATAAGCGCCGCCCTAAGCCATGGTGCACGCAGTATAGCCAGGATCTCAAGGAGCATTTGGCAGCGGAGAAGCAAATCGCGGCCGCACGCGCGGATGAGGTCGCGATGGCTGCCATTCATGCCGACCCCCATATCTTGGAGGAGCACCTCGCCGTCGAGGCCACCGTCGACGCCTCGCGCGCCGACGCCGCGACGCGATTGGCTGCTTTAAACGATAGTTCGTGGCATTATCTCGAGGCAACCGTCGGTGCCTTTGACAAAGACTACGAGGTGTTTTCTCAGCGGTCCCAGCTCGGCAGCCTCCCTTCCGCCAGGAGGAGCGCAGTGGGGCTGCGGGAGAGGGGCCGGGAGAAAGGCACCTTGCCGCGCCGCACGGAGCAAGGCGTTCCCCAGAGGTAGGCCCTCTGCCGGGAGGCACTGGAGATCCTTCCCCCCAGCAGAGGACCCGTGGTCGCCGAGGGCGCCGCTGGCGTCCCCTTTGCCCCTTTGGTGACGTCCTGGTTTTCGGACGCCCCCAATGGTGGTCGAGGGCGGCGCAAGGCGGGGCCCTCGTCTGGCGATATGAAGTAAGGCTCGCGCCTGTGAAGGTCTCTGCTCGTGACACTCTCACGTAATAATGAGTGGGGTTGTACACGCCCCGGAGTCTCAGGAGCGCCACCCTCGGGCCTCGGGGGCTCCCTCCCACGTCCTAGTGGCAGCACTTAGCTCCGCGCTGGTGAGAAGACAAGAAGACTAGACTAGGCGCCGGACGCGGCCATTTGCTTTTAACCTCTTTTCTGTAGCCCTGCTTTCTGGCTTTGGATCTAAGTCGAAGTTGGATTTTCATTGATGTGCGCGGGGATGCCTTTTCTCGTTCGTGTGATTTCTTCCAATTTGGTTCCTGCCTTAATTCAGAGTTTGCGCCTGCTCCCTCCCCCCTCGCGAGCGGGGGCTGGGCATAGCAAGTGAGCATTGCCCGTATGCCCTGCCATGACTGGCGCTTGCTTCTCACGAGGCCCCCTCGGGCGGATCGGCAAGCTCATCACAGGCTCCTCAGAAACTTGCGACCTCACGGGCCAACTCGGGGCCTGCTCAGGCTAAGGTAAATTACAACAACAAACTCGCCGCAGGGTTCACGGGTTCATGAAGACATATATTCAGCTTGGCCTAAGAAATAGAGACAGCAATCTGTTTACACGAGGGGCTTCCCCTCCCAAAATGCTCTTACAACCTCCAGGGTCGTGCCCGAGTTTTAGCATGCAGGATAAACAACAGGGAAGCACGGGTTCAACCGGACATGTCGCTCATGGCGTCCCCGGGTCCCCTTCAGACGTGTCACTGGCGTCGTTGTCGCCCTCGCTGGCGTCCCCGTCACTGTCACTAGCGCTGCCCTCGCCATCGTCGACCACATCGCCATCGTCCGCCACGACCACCACCGCATCGTCATCGGAAGTGAAGGCCCTGACCAGCGCGTCCACATTGTCTTCCACCCATCGCGCCAGATCACCTCAGATGGCCTCGTGTACGGGAGCAATGGCGGCATCAAAATCAAAGTTGAGATAGGTGTTTTGGAGATGGCTGAAGACGCGGGAGAACGCACGCCCAAGCAGGCCGCGGCTCCTCTCTTCAACAAGTTGGCGAGCTCTCTCGGAACGATTCTCCAGGCGCGTCACCACGTCGGTGAAGAAGCGGAGGTGGCTAGCGTAGTCGTTCGCGTGGGGATGAGGGGCATTTTCATCGCAGATGTGGCCCAGTGCTGCGTTGGCCCTGTTCCTAAGGCCCTCGAGCATGGGGGCATGCACGCGCTCCAGCGTCCGCCGCTGAAGCACTTCCTCCCTGTTCTGCTGCGCGATGGACTCGGCGTTGGCGACCTGCAGCTGAAGAGGAAGCAGCTCGGCGCGGGCAGAGGCCAGCTCAGCCTGCGCCGAGGCCAGGGCGGTTGCGGTGGCCTCCTCGCGCCGTTCCGCCTCAGTTAACCTGGACTTGAGGGCAGCAGTCCTGCGAGCAGCCTCGGCCGCTACAAGCTTCAGCTTCAGGTCGTACCTCCTGGGCCCGGGCCTTGGCCACTCGGCGATCGACATCCTCCTGGGCCCGGGCCTCACGCGTGCCGACAGCATCCTCCGCTGGAGCAACTTGGTGCTCCCTCGTCTCCAGCCGCTCAAGCTCAAGGCTGCGCTCCATGGCTTCCAGCGCCAGCGCTTCTTCGCGCTTCATGATGTCTTCCTCCTCGGCAGGCGTCCCCCTCATCGACGCAAGGGCGGCTTGGCGCGCCTCCACCTGCTGCACCAAGGAGGCGCTCCAGGCCTGGAGCTCCCACGCACGTTTCTCCATGATCTCGCGACGGCGGTCGGCTTCCCGGGCTTCTTCCAGGGCTCGGGAGCAGGCCTTGCGCGAGGTCGCAAGAGACGCCTCGGCCTTCGCACTGTCAAGCTCGCGCTGGTGGCGCCCGAGGTTGATGGCCACCTTCAGCTTATGCCGCTCCTCCATCAGCCGAAGGCCCTCGGCCTCGAGGCGCGCGTCTACATCCGCAAGTTCCCCACCGAGCCGGTTCATCGTGCCCATCGCCTCCTGGAAAAGCTCGTGGCGGATGACGCTTCGTTCGTATGCGACATTAAGCGCGCGGCCGATTCCGTCCTCCGCCATGGGGGTTGCCGACAGGGTTCGGAGCGGCTCATCCCCTCTCAGCAGGGGGCTGGGGGCTGGCGCCCCCTCGGTCGCTGGCCAAGCCCCGCGAGGGGCCTGCATAGGCGTAGACCCGCTGCTTGAAGGGAAGCCCAAGATCAAAGCCATCCAGCCGCTGTCCACGACCAGAGGAGGAGCCCTTGGCACGCCGGCCGCGCTCCAAGCAAGGCCACGGAGGAGAGATAGCAAGGGCACGGGCTCGAGGTGCGTTGCAGGCAGGCTTTCCTCTCCAGCCGACCCCGCGCCGGAGGCAGTGCACCGGCTTGGGGCGCTCAAGGCTAGCAAGGAAGTTGAGGCAAGAGGAGTTTGGTCCTCAGGAGACTCCACGGCCTTGGCGGAAGGGATCCTGAAGAGCCACCGTCAGGAAGGGAAGCAACACTCGTGGCATTAATCAAGCTCGAGGAAGGAAGAACCACGTGGCAGAGGACAGTGAGGCGGAACAACAATGGCCATCCAATTTTGTGCAGTTCCACTAAAATTGAGAAAGACATTCCCGGGTATGGAGATACGCATCGCTGTTTGCAAAAATATAAAAAAGGGATATAGTGTTGTTACTTTGTTTTGGCAGTGGTACAAGATTAACAACGACATCTCAATTGTCAATAAGAATTAATGAAAAGTACACCAACAAACAGAAGCATCATGATTATCTTGATGGGAACTAAACCAGGATACCCAAGAAAAAAAGCATTTCTTCATTTAACCAGTGATAGTATTAGATTAGCAGCAGCAATAGGAGCATATGGACAATGACCGCACAACCACCATGTACTTTTTGTTGAAACAACATGTATACCTCCACCGAGGCATAAATCAGGACAACTTTTCGAGTGGCATTTCCTCTATAATAGTAGGTGATGTTGGACCAGCCGACGAACCCTAGCTACTATACATGGGGAGCTGGGGAGTAGTCGCATAGAAGAAAACCCGCATGCAGCGTCCCGGGGAGCTGGACCAGTACAAGAAGTTATACCTCAGGTGGGCGAGATGTCGCTTAGGCGGGCGGGCGGGATCTGCCCACACGACGGCAGCGAATAAGGGCGCAGAGGACCTTCGTCCGCGCCAGCGCCGACTCCGAGAGGACGGTGTGCATCGGCTTCCTCCATCGCCGACGACGACAACGTCAACGCTGCAGCTCCTCACCTCCCGCAGCGGATGGGATTCGGCCGGATCTGTGACCACTGGTGAGGAGAGAGATAGAGTGGACACTGTCATCTTATTTTGATATGGAGAGGGTGAGAGAGCGAGACGCGAGAAACCCTATCAAACAAGAGGCTATATATACAATGGAGTAAAAAAATCTACATAGCAGTGGTTTTAAATAGAATACGCGCGTTGCCGGAAAAAAAGAACGAAAACTGGCGGACAATTTTTTAACGTACCAAGAAAGAGAACTCGATCAAAAACACGCCCCCGCTTCCAGGTCGCGAGTGTCGTCGCGCACACACACATAGACATAGACATGCATATGAGGATGGCTGGGTAAAACTGAATATGAATGGTTCCTTCTTGCCAGAGAATGGAACTGCTGGTATAGGCATGATACTAAGGGATCATGGGGGTGCTATAATTTTATCTTCATGTAGAAGCTTGTGTTATTGCGTGAACGCACTGGAAGCAGAATTGTTGGCCATCAAAGAGGGTTTGTCACTCGCATTGCGGTGGAGTAATCGTTTTTTTTGACCCACACACCGTATTTCTACGGTAAATTATATTAATATAATAAAGTACATGGGGAGTCTAAGCTCCAAATATCAATATCGAGACCGGCTGCCTTGAAGCTACGAATATGCTGAGGATTAGGAATGAAGATCTTGATAGATCTCGGTTTGGTTTTTTGGTGCGTGAGATTAGATCACTCATGGCACTTCGAAATACTTGTATTGCTCATGTTCGATGAAACAACAACATTGTCAGTCATACTTTAGCTCATTATGGTAGGACTAGTGGCCGTATCGCTGTTTGGCTAGGTTCAGGCCCTGATGGCATTGTCAAACTTTGTAACTCCGAGTGTAGCCTAGCTACGTGAGTAATACAAGTTTGTTCCTGCAAAAAAACATAGACATGCATATCCGTGTTTACGTAAAATTCCATCTCCATCTCCAATCATATTTGTCCAACTGACACAATATTTACATTGTTAATTATATACGCAGCAATATTAACGTACAATATCTCTTGTTTGCGGGCGTCCGGACCGCTGCCACACCCGCTCCTGACCAACCCGAACCCTCTTCATCACCCGCGCATGCTTCTCGCCCGAAACTGTCAGTGCCACATTCATGCCCGGGCAGAGTGGACGCGACCTCTCACTGGCGCCGACATGTAAGTGGCGCGCTGATCGAGAGAGCGTTGCCTGCACCGCTTCCCGGTGCACGTGACTGCTCCGCGTTCAAAAGTCGCAATAGCCGGCCACAACATGCATGTAAAAAGTTCTTGGGAGTCTGTGCTATAGCTAGCCGTCCTCTCCCAACTCGTCAATCTCTTCCAGTAGTGCTAGTACTCCATGGCGTGATCCATCGACAAGCAGGCGGGAAAGTTATCGTATACCTGGTTTGCGGTGAGTGGCATGCCGAGCGATCGTGTGGGGTGGAGCCATGGAGGAGGGTGAGACACGAACGTGACAGACATGATTTAAACGTTGGTTTTACTCGATGGCGCGATCCAACGGAATGAAACGTTGGTTTCTCTCCGTTTCCATTTTTTCTCCGGAAAAACGGAAACTTTCCACTCCATTTTCATTCCTACTCCAAGGTTGCCCCGCTACAACATTCCATCAAATACAAAGGAAAACTAACACGCATGCTAATGCATCTCAATGATTCACAGATCATAACAAATTTTTACTTCACAACTAAAGACAAAAGTTGTGAGAGCGTGTACAAAAGAAAAACTACTGATGGGGTCACTACGGCTTAAACCCTAAACCCGAAATAGGATTTAATTTCCTAGCTAGGTAGAACCTGCCGAAGGAAAGACGGTTGGCACCCTTGGGTCATACGATGCTTTTGTGCAGTTCCACTAAAATTGAGCTGAGCATCCCTGATGGCAAAGATATTGAAGAAGTGTGATTAGAATAATAGTACTGGCACTAGTTCATGAGACATAAGCTCATCACAAATAGAAGCCGGTAGAAGTAGAGAGAGATTGACATGGAGATGGAGCTACGTGGGGAGCTGTGGCAGTGGAGCAAGCCGGCTCCAAAAGGAAGATGTACTACTACCTGGGACGTCGGGCTGTAGCTAGAAGGGCGGTTGGGACACACCGACTGTGGGTTTTCTCCCTCGCCGATGTCGACCGCGTCTACGCAGAACATTTTTCCCTTCCCCCAGCGGCGGGGTCAGGCCGGATATGTGACCAGCGGTGTGGCCACCGTCGTTCTATGCTTGTGAAGAGAGCAACCCAAGCAAGTAGGCTTGTAGCTTAGGCTCCTGCTAGTGTATATATAGTGGTTTTCTTTTTCTCTCCATATCAACCATTTTATATTGCATACGTGTCATTGAAGAGTGAAATGATGGTTGCTTCTTCAGACTAACTTACTGTGTGATTTGACTGCTCCTTACGTGTATGACCGTTCCCGAGTCTCACTTGTACTTATCTCTATTTTCTTGAATGACACATGAGTAGACAGGATGCGCATAGAGGAATTTTGTTACTGCACGTTGTTACGTAGTACTGTACTACTAGTACCTACTCCCTCCTTCCGGTTGACTACTGGTACTCCCTCCGTCCTGGCTTATTGGTCCCCTTTGTACTCAATTCATGGGCTCGTTTTCCTCAAGAAATTGTCTTTACCAACGTATTAATATCGGGAATGCATGCGTGAACAATGAATGATTAAACCTTGCATGCAACGTTTTGACAAAGCATTGACTTATGAACATGTGAATGTAAGGGACTACAAACTCGTGCATGCATGCAACAGTCACACATACACATGGACGCAAAAACGCGCGCGACGCCCTAATGCATGCATGTCCGAGCACACGACGGAACACACACGGTCACGCTCAAGTGCTCAAAACCTACACGTGCATGCACACACATACTCAGCCAGGGTGAGCTAGTGACCGTATAAACACCGGAAAATGTATATATTGAGCGCAATGAGCGTATTATGAAGTCCACTGACCGTATTTTGACAAATATACAGTGACAGACAGTGTATTTATCTCGTTTGAAATTAAGCCATATTAACCGGAAAGGAGGCAGTATGGACTAGCATTACTTTGCTGTGTCCCGTCAACTTGCCGAACGAGGAGAAGCTTGCAGGACGGGAGAAGCTTGCGCGCGGTGGCTCGCAGGACATGGAGAAACTTTTGACTAATGCAAGCTCTCCCTCGCTCAGGCGGTGGACGTGCAACAGTTAATTTGGTGTCAGATTGCTAGAAGCATACACTATACTAGTACTAGTATTATTGTTCGACTTCCCGAAGAGGCGAACAGCCAAGCGCAAAGTTTACTAGTACTAGTACTACTACTATAGATGTATGTACTATACTATACTAGGAACCGGATGGAGGAGCATCTGCACTCTTATTATATTTTAAAAATGTGATAAAGCAATCTTCAACACATTTGGTTCTCTTCGAGGGTTCTCGCATGTGATAATGGAAGTTGATTGCATGGAACACTCGCCACAATTCTCGTTTAATTCTGGCTCAGATCCTTTTACAAATAGGAGCGCTCGGTAATATTTCCTCTTTTTTTGTTATTCAGCATGTAAACAGGTCAGCAAACCTTGCGGCGCATCTTTGTGCGACCCGTGCTTGCTGCACTTTGAATGTGGCCGAGAGCTGGCTTGATGAAACACCTCGCTTCCTTCTTCTTTTTTTGCGGGGTACCTCGCTTCCTAGTGACCAGTCTCTTGGCTGATCGTCCTAAGAATGCTTATATATGAATAAAGCTCTCTCATTTACCCACAAAAAATATTAAGCCATATTAACCGAAAAGGAGAGAGTATGGACTAGCACTACTTTTTGGAGTGTCCCGTCAACTCGCAGAATGAGGAGAAGCTTGCAGGAAAAGGTGAAGCTCGCTTACGCCTTTTGACTAATGCAACCTACCCTCGCCCAGGCGGTGGACATGCAGTAGTTCATTCGGTGTCAGATTGCCACAGGCATACACTGTAGTACCCAACATGCGGAGTACCATCATTGTTCGACTTCACGAAGAGGCGACGAGCCAAGCGCAAGGTTTATAGTTGTACGAGTAGTACTACTACTAGAACCGCATGGTGGAGCGTCTGTACTCTTATTTTATTTTAATCTCTGATAAAGTACACATTTATTCGGGAGAAGGGCGGAAAACGGCAGCCCAATGGTAGTGTTAAAAACATCAAACATGTAATGATAATATCGATCAACCATGCTCGACTATATCTTGGCCTCCGTGTGAGCCCGTCTGTGTGTTATCGCTCCTCGTCTCTCTCAAGGAACGGCGGGTTGGCAATTTTGCCGTCAATTGAGATCGGTTTGCTCACACTCCGGTCCCACATGTCAGTGATATGCCAAGAGGAAGTGCGTTGACCGACTGGCCATACGCGTACTTGGTTTTGCACCTTCAGACCATGCTTGGAATGGTTGTATTTCAATATGGAGGCGTATAACTTACACCTGTAAGTTACTGGCCGCTGTGCAAATTCCAGTCGGAACTGAAATGATGGGCGCATGTGTTTATTTTTTACAAGTGTATTCAAAAGAGAAACGGTGATCCAAACAGGGCCTCATACTACTCCTCCCTCCATCATAGTTTACAGGGCACGCTTCATTCTGATGCATTTCTCTCCATGCATTTCCACCAGCAGAGAGACTTTAGAGCGTATTGATGGTTGCTTATTCCGAGCAACTTACAGTGGGAAAGGTGGGGCTTATGATTTGACTGCTCATTACTACTCACTATTAGTGCGGTGCAACAACCGGGCTGAGTCTCCCATGCGGTTGTGCACTACTCCCTTCGTTCTTAAATATACTATGGAGTATTTGTCTTTCTTGAGATTTCAACGAGTGACTACATACGAAGCAAACTGAGTGAATCTACACTCTAAAATATGTCCATTTGAAATTTGTAAAAAGAAAAATATTTAGGAACGGAGGAAGTATAATTTTGGGCATGGCACATGGACCCGGATGCTGAAGAGGCTTCTGGCAATGCTATCAAGATTGCAGCATTTGTTTACATAATTAACATACTATACAAATATTTTTCCACCGACATGAAATTGTACAATGCCCTGAGCTTTCGGCTTTTGTTTCGTGTGTCTTGCCATCGATGCTCTTCCGAAAACAATAAAAAACTAACTTCCTTGCTAATGCATCTCAATGATTAGCATATCAGAGCTAATATTTACATCACAACTGAAGACAAAGTTGTGAGAAGGTGTTAAATTAAAATTGATCCATGCTTTCATTGGCAGGAATGTCCCCCTAGCTCTGTCTAAATCAACTAGGCATGTCGGAAAAAAAAGTAGCTGTCTGGAGCATGCAACATTCCGATCATTTTGTGCAGTTCCACTAAAATAGAGCTGAGCGTCCCTGTTCCAAAGATATTAAGTGTGATTACGATAATAGAGGACTGCTGATGAAACAATAAACACACAAATAGAAGCCGTTCACCTTTGCAGTCTCTCTTAAGACTAACTAGTTGGAGAAGATTAAGCAAATAGTTGGAGAAGATTAGGCTCGGAGATGGATGAGGAGGATAGAGCAAAACCAATCACCCTTTGTGCAGTCACACTGAAATGTAGACGTTGCCCGTGTGACATTTTAGTACAACTGCACAAAACACTCTTAAGAAAAAAGTGATTTGTGCAGTTCACCAAAAGGTCGCAATAGCAACGAGGTGAAATGGATAGCCCTGTTTGCAAAAAAGAGGTAGAACGGAAACACTTACTGGCCAATAACAGTTGATGACACATGCGACGACAAAAAAGAACCATATTCCATGTACTAAGAGAAGATAACAACCCGGTTGTGTTTGTCTAAAATGGTGTGAGGACGAGATTGCAATATGGAAAGTACGCCGGACGAGCTACGTTTGGGCAAAGAACTATGTTAGATCCACATGCAGCGACGTGGGAAGACGGGCAGTGGAGCAAGGCCGGAAGGGATACCTGGGGGTCGTCGGGATGTAACTAGGTGAGCGGCGGCGGGCGGGATCTGCCCATACTGCGGCAGCGAGCAGGTGGCGTAGGCCCTACCGCGCTGGAGCTTGGTCACAGAGAACGGCGGGTATCGCAGATCGGGACGTGCTGCCTCGGCGCCGTCGAACGGAGAAATGATGCACATCCTCCCTTTCCGTCGGCGGACGGGATGCGGCCGGAAATGTAACCAACGGTGAGAGAGAGAGAGGCCACCGCCGCCTTGTGTGAGATACTCTGAAGAGAGACAAACCCAGGAAGGCACGCTCCATTGTATATAGTGGAGCGGACTACCTTTTTCTCCATAAAAATCGTTTTATATTCTGTGTACGTGCCATTGAGCGATATAACTTTATTTAAAAATAACGCGCCAATGCATCAAGTCGAACTTTGTTTCGTGCACGCGTGGTACATGACCTCCGTAGGTAAACAACCGCTACACGTGTTCAAATTAGCACGTGGGCTGCCATTTCATACAGAAATGAGCTCCACCGTGTACCCGCGCGGGTGTGGCTGGCACGAAGCGTGAGTACGTGCACCTATTCTCTTCGTGTACGTACACCACCTATGTGGGGTTGTGTGAGAGAGATACAAACGTAGAGAGATATAGTGTGTGGGTTCGTGAGTGTTTTTTTTGGGGGGTGTCAATCAAAAAATGTAACATATGCAATGTGTGTGAAAATAGAGACCTGGATATATCGTATATATAGAGGGGGCGACACGAGAAGAGAGTGGAGGTATCATCGGCTTGAGGTATCCATAGAATCGAAGAGAGGGATGATGTGTGTGTGCGCGCGCTATCGATAAAGAGTGCCGTCGAATTTGTGTGTGCCCACGTCAAACATATAGGGTGGCTGGCCTACTGGAACGTGAGAGGGGACAGGTGCAGTTTGTCTCTGTGGCATGGATACCTACCTACAGCGCTCGACTATCGGTGTGTGGTGGTGGGGGGAGGCCTTATTAACTATAGAGGTACAATGGCTGGTATATGTGTGGAGGAGGAGAGAGGCCTACCTTATCTATTAAGGGAGATCAATTGGCATCCATGCAAAATGTGTGGGAGAGGAATAAGGTTGGGAGAGAGATAGAGCTAGATTGTTGGAGGGGGTGGTAGTGGAGTTGCTTCTAACAAATGGTGGGAGAGGCTTGCTAGACAAACGTTGGGCATGCCGGCAATATCAATAAGAGAGGGGATGGCTGCCTGTCTGTGCGCGTGCGTGTGAGAGACGGGTCAGGAGGCATGCACGAATGATGAGGGGGACGATATGGCTGTGGTAAGTAGACATAACTACATAGGAAGATCAATCGTCCTCTGTCAGAGAAAGGAGAGACATAACTTGTGAGGTACGTCGATCGATGGGTGGGGGTAAAATAGTTAAAGTCGACCTAGGTATATGTAGGGAGATCGATCGGTATACATGCATGTATGTGTTAGAAGAAAATAAGACTAGGGGGAAGGATAGAGAGAGAGAGGGATGCATCTAAGAGGTGGTGCGAGAGGCATACTATATCAAGGGGGAAGGAGTGTGCGAGTACGAGATCGATGAAAAGAGTGGTGGGAGTGAGGCATGGACGGTGAGAAGAGAAGAGGGGAAGCTTGTGTTTGTGGTAGGCACACCTGGCTAGAGAGGCATATCGATCAATGTGTGTCGTAAAGAAGGAGCTGGGGGGCCTACACACACCGTGGGTGAACGACCTAAAGTGAAAAGAAGAATTTGCCCGATGAAGCTAGAGAATGCTGAGGGAGGGTGACAGGGATGCGGGCGTGTGCATGCACGAGAGAAAGTTAGCGCTATCTACAAAGATAAGAGGATTGTGTGGGTGTAAAAGACGAATAGAGATCATAATTCATTATAAAAAGCGAATTCGGATATTTGAAGAATTTATCATAGTGTTTTAAACCGACGCATGCGTGAATATTTATAACGGTGATACACATGGTGTGGTTATGAACATGTTATACTACATATAATATATTTTATCTCTACTCTTATAAAAAAACAGAGTTGTTGATGACGGTGTGCCTGCCATCCTGCAATATAGGCCGTCCGATTTATATCTGATGGATAGGAAGGAAACTATGGCAATTTTGAAAAAAGATACCCACACCCCTCTCCATATTTGCAAATAAGGCCTCCCCTTGATCATGTTGATGTTCCGTGGAACGCATGGGCATCTTGCTAGTATTACATATAATATATAGAACATTGATTATAATTTGGGCTAATGTGTGGCTTTTGCAGCTCAGGGCTAAATACTTGTCATAATGTAGGGGGCGGGGCACTATACTTTGTGTGATAAACACAGTGTACGTATGGAACATGGTTTAGATTATGAATATATAGTTAGTACATCAAATGTACTATTATTTGGAATCAACATCAAGTGTATTCAAAAGATTGAATTCGAGTTCATATAGTACACATAGTTCATATCTATCTCTATAGTAATCATGTGGTGTGTTGTTAAGGTAATACACGAATGATGGTTGAAGTTGGCAACAATCATGATTGTAGATTCTTATTGAAATAGAGAAACAAATTCAAATTCAGTTCGAATTGCAGCGGTAGTATAAAATTTGGAATGCACTAAAATGTTGGTATGAGTAGGTTACATGCATTATACAGCCAGCGAAAAAATTTAATTGGACATAACATGGATTCATACTCTCTCTTTGTGTAGCTTTGAATAGCATTTGTATAGTAAAAAGGGACAAGACTCTCTCTTTGTGTGGTGTGAATAGTTTTTTTCCTTTTTTGTTGAGGGAAGTGCGAATTGATTTGGTACGTACAAGTACAATGTTACACGTTAGGCTTGTCCCTAAAATTCAACCCGTGCCTTATTATATCCCGAAAATTCTGATATCGTGCTCCTGAAACTGGCACCTTCACAACCCACGCCTTGCTATCCCGAAATTACAATGCGCGCGAAAACTCCCTCCAGCTGCCAAATCCCGACACGCGAAATCCCCCTTCTAACCCTGAGCCGAAAGGGCCGCTAGTTCAAATCGGCGGGGGTACTTTTTTACACACCGTACATTTTGGACAAGTGCGTCCCTAAGTCATGGTTCCCCCCTCCCATCACCTCCTTTTCTCCATTCGAAATATGGCCACCATAACCTCTCCGCTCCAGCCGCGAAACCCCACCCTCCTCCGTCCGCCACCTCACCGCTGCCCAGCCGGAGCCTCTTCCCCGACGACGTCGTCCACTGCAACAGCTCGACGTCCCTCATCCGTGCTACCTCTTGAGCACTGCGTTGGTTTTCCCTTGAAGAGGAAAGTGTGATGCAGTAAAGCAGCATAAGTATTTCCCTCAGTTTTTGAGAACCAAGGTATCAATCCAGTAGGAGGCCACGCACGAGTCCATCACACCTACACAAACGAATAAATCCTCGCAAGCAACGCAATAAAGGGGTTGTCAATCCCTTCACGGTCACTTACGAGAGTGAGATCTGATAGATATGATAAGATAATATTTTTGGTATTTTTATATTAAAGATGCAAAGTAAAATAAAAGGCAATAAAAATAGCTAAGTGTTGGAAGATTAATATGATGGAAAATAGACCCGGGGGCCATAGGTTTCACTAGTGGCTTCTCTCGAGAGCATAAGTATTACAGTGGGTGAACAAATTACTGTTGAGCAATTGACAGAATTGAGCATAGTTATGAGAATATCTAGGTATGATCATGTATATAGGCATCACGTCCGAGACAAGTAGACCGACTCCTGCCTGAATCTACTACTATTACTCCACACATTGACCGCTATCCAGCATGCATCTAGAGTATTAAGTTCAAAAGAACAAAGCAACGCTTTAAGTAAGATGACATGATGTAGAGGGATAAACTCATGCAATATGATATAAACCCCATCTTGTTATCCTTGATGGCAACAATACAATACGTGCCTTGCTGCCCCTACTGTCACTGGGAAAGGACACCGAAAGATTGAACCCAAAGCTAAGCACTTCTCCCATTGCAAGAAAGATCAATCTAGTAGGCCAAACCAAACTGATAATTCGAAGAGACTTGCAAAGATACCCAATCATACATAAAAGAATTCAGAGAAGATTCAAATATTGTTCATAGATAAACTTGATCATAAACCCACAATTCATCGGTCTCAACAAACACACCGCAAAAGAAGATTACATCGAATAGATCTCCACAAGAGAGGGGGAGAACATTGTATTGAGATCCAAAAAGAGAGAAGAAGCCATCTAGCTAATAACTATGGACCCGAAGGTCTGAGGTAAACTACTCACACATCATCGGAGAGGCTATGGTGTTGATGTAGAAGCCCTCCGTGATCGATGCCCCCTCCGGCGGAGCTCTGGAAAAGGCCCCAAGATGGGATCTCACGGGTACAGAAGGTTGCAGCGGTGGAATTAGGTTTTTGGCTCCGTATCTGGTAGTTTGGGGGTACGTAGGTATATATAGGAGGAAGAAGTACGTCGGTGGAGCAACGTGGGTCCCATGAGGGTGGAGGGCGCGCCCAGGGGGGTAGGCGCCCCCCCTACCTCATGCCTTCTTGGTTGATGTCTTGACGTAGGGTCCAAGTCCTCTGGATCACGTTCGTTCCGAAAATCACGTTCCCGAAGGTTTCATTCCGTTTGGACTCCGTTTGATAATCTTTTTCTGTGAAACTCTGAAATAGGCAAAAACAACAATTCTGGGCTGGGCCTCCGGTTAATAGGTTAATCCCAAAAATAATATAAAAGTGTACAATAAAGCCCAATAATGTCCAAAACAGAATATAATATAGCATGGAACAATAAAAAATTATAGATACGTTGGAGACGTATCAAGCATCCCCAAGCTTAATTCCTGCTCGTCCTCGAGTAGGTAAATGATAACATAATTTTTGATGTGGAATGCTAATTAGCATAATTTCAATGTAATTCTTCTTATTGTGGCACGAATGTTCAGTTTTAATATGATTCAAGATAAAAGTTTAATGTTGACATAAAAACAATAATACTTCAAGCATGCTAACCAAGAAATTATGTCTTATCAAAATAACATAGCCAAAGCAAGTTATCCCTACAAAATCATATAGTCTGGCTATGCTCCATCTTCCCCACACAAAATATTCATATCATGTACAACCCCGGTTTTAGCCAAGCAATTGGTTCATACTTTTTAACGCGCTTCAGCCTTTTCAATTCTTACGCAATACATGAGTGCAAACCATGTATATAGCACTATGGTGGAATAAGGTATAATGGTAGGGGTTATGTGGGAAGACAAAAAAGGAGAAAGTCTCACATTAAGGAGGCTAATCAACGGGCTATGGAGATGCCCATCAATTGATGTTAATGTAAGGAGTAGGGATTGCCATGCAACAGATGCACTAGAGCTATAAGTGTATGAAAGCTCAAACAAAAGAAACTAAGTGGGTGTGCATCCAACTTGCTTGCTCACGAAGACCTCGGGCATTTTGAGGAAGCCCATCATTGGATGTCACGCCCAAGATGCGACCCTATCCTAAAGGAACACGAAGGTCCCACCGAGGATAGAAGCGCATCTTGAAGACGCTTTTGCAAGGTGGATATCATTACATCAACATTACATAATGTATGGGGATACATACAAGGCATACAAATGCCACAAAAATACAACAATACATCATACATAAGATCAACATCCGGCTACGGATGAATCATAAACCGAAACTCAAACGACAACCACCCTGCTAGCCCAGGCTGCCGACCTGGAACCTATCCCCTGATCGAAGAAGCAGAAGAAGAACTCCAAATCAAGAAACATCGCTCTCGCGTCATGATCATCGCAAAACCTGTACCTGCATCTGGTGTTGTAGTAATCTGTGAGCCACGAGGACTCAGTAATCCCATTACCATGGGTATCAAGACTAGCAAAGCTTAAAGGGGTATGGAAAGGATAAGTTGTGAGGTTGCAGCAGCGACTAAGCATGTATGGTCGTGAAACTAACAATGATCAAGAAGTGATCCTGAACTCCTACTTACGTCAAACATAACCCAGAAACCGTGTTCACTTCCCGGACTCCGCCGAGAAGAGACCATCACGGCTACACACGCGGTTGATGCGTTTTAATTAAGGTCAAGTGTCAAGTTCTCTACAACCGGATATTAACAAATTCCCATCTGCCACATAACCGCGGGCACGGCTTTCGAAAGATAATACCCTGCAGGGGTGTCCCAACTTAGCCCATTATAAGCTCTCACGGTCAACGAAGGATATTCCTTCTCCCGGGAAGACCCGATCAGTCTCGGAATCCCGGTTACAAGACATTTCGACAATGGTAAAACAAAACCAGCAAAGCCGCCCGAATGTGCCGACAAATCCCGATAGGAGCTGCACATATCTCGTTCTCGGGGCACACCGGATGAGCAGTGTGTACAACTAAAACCAGACCTCAAGTTTCCCCGAGGTGGCGCTGCAAAGGGCTCTAGTTTGGACCAACACTCAGAGGAGGTAAATAAAGATGACCCTCGAGAGCGCGACTCCCAAGGGAAAAAGGCTAGGTGAGGCAAATGTAAAACCAAGGTTGGGCCTTGCTGGAAGAGTTTTATTCAAAGCGAACTGTCAAGGGGGTCCCATAAATCACCCAACCGTGTGAGGGACGCAAAATCAAGGAACATAACACCGGTATGACGGAAACTAGGGCGGCAAGAGTGGAACAAAACACCAGGCATAAGGCCGAGCCTTCCACCCTTTACCAAGTATATAGATGCATTAATAATATAAGAGATATTGTGATATCCCAACATAAACATAATCCAACATGGAGCAATCTTCATCTTCACCTGCAACTAGCAGCGCTATGAGAGGGGCTGAGCAAAGCGGTAACATAGCCAAACAACGGTTTGCTAGGAAGGGTGACAAAGGTTAGAGGTTCATGGCAATTTGGGAGGCTGGAGGAGCAAGTGATAGGTAACGCAGCATAGCGATAGAACGAAGCAACTAACATAGCAATGATAGTAATGAGATCCAAGGTGACGGTCATCTTGCCTGAAATCCCGCTAGGAAGTAGAACGAGTCCGTGAAGAAGATGAAGCCACGAAGACGAACGAATCCTCACGATCGCAACGACACGGGAACTATCGAGAAGAAGCACACAACATGGTAAACACACCACACATGAACAAGGCATGATGCTCAACCAAGAATGATGCATGACAAGGCTATATGAAGCCACTCATGGCAAGAGATGATGCATACAAGAACAACACTTCAAAGCAAGTTTAAATGAGGCCGGAAACAACATATAACAATTTCGGTAAGTCCTCATATGCAAATTTCGAAATTGGTCCAGAACTGAATAAACCTTATATTCAAGTTGTTAAACAGCAAGTTAAAGAGCACCATGATGATCTACACGAAATCCTAGTCAAGTTACATATAAAGTTCATTAGATTCGGAGCTACGGCCTAGAAGATATGAGTAAAACAAGTTAAACATGGCATTGATGCAAAATGCATACAAACATCAAGAAAACACCTCAAAACAAGGATGCAACATGATAATATGAGACTACATGCAAAGCTAAGCAAGTTTCATATAGAGCACACTCCAAACAGAGCAACGGTGCAACACATACACTCCAAACAAGAAATAACAACAATCTGTCCAAAACAGCAACTAGGCATCTAGAAATCATCAAAACAATATGCTACAGCAACTCAACATGAAAAAAGGCATGTACGTGATGTACAGGTAAAGCACAACAAAACATGAACACTGAGCTATCTCCATAAATCACTAGAACATGCTCAAAAGGACATGAAAAGATTGCAAATAATAACAGGTCACAGACTTCGCAGAAATTACTGGACATGGAAGAAATAACATCAGGTTGCAATGTTCAGAGCAAGCAATCAACATGCTACAGGAACTTAACATAGCAAAACAAGGCATGGAATGAATCTACTAAATGCATATGACAAAAGTCCCTTACTGACCATAAGCCAAAAAAGACCAGAAAATATGATAGCAACCATGTAAACATAGCAAGTTTCGTTAACAGGTTTCAGACTTAGCAGAAAACAGAGCATGGCAGGAACAATAATATGAAGGCATCTTTGTGAGCTTGATGCACTCATCACAAAGCAATGCATGACAAAAAAAGTATACCTACAGCAATATGGCATGTTTATGAATCTATCCATGGCAAGAGCAAATACATAGCATGTAAGGATCAACCACAAAAAGCTTGGCAAAATTGAATAACATGTAAACAATCTGCCAGGAACATTTTATAGCAAAAGTAGAGCAAGATTGAGTCATGCTATGGCCCTCCATAATTGCAAACAAGGGCATGAATGGATCAATTACAACAATATCTACAAAACATCCTTACTGAACATCTCCAAAACGAGCATAGATCTCTCTGTAACCTCATGGATACATGGTAACAAAATAACAGCAGACAGAGACTTAGTAAATTTACCAAGTCCCTGAAATCAGAAACATCACGAAGCCTAGTTTGCATGCTTGTGCTAGTCACCACAGAGATCACAAAAATACATGGCATACACCTCTCTAAAGATGGAATGTCATACAACAAAACATATGTAGAGCTCATGCCCATAAGATGCACAGATTAAAAGCAACAAAAATAACAAATCACCAAGTTCTGATAAGTAAAAGCAGATAACAGCAACTAGCACTCTTGCAACGATGATTTGGGCATCAATATGGACTCAAATAAACATGGCACAATGGAACAAAATGAAGAGCATCTCGAGGCGAACATTTCGATATATCATGCACGCAAAACGGAGCAGTACACATGGAGATATGATGCAATGAACAAGGCAACATAATGATGAATTTTCAGGACTTAGAGAAAATTGGGCCTCCAGATCTAGGGTTTGCAGGCGAAACGAGGTTGGCCGGTGCGAGCTCTTGCCGGAGCTGGAGGAGGGAGGTGGCCGGCGGGGTCGAGGGAGATCCCCGGCGGGGTCGAGGGCGCCGGATCCGGCGACTGGGCGCGGAGCCCGGGGCGGCGGCGGCGGGAGCCCA
>NC_057811.1:280598134-280604954 GCF_018294505.1 Triticum aestivum
CGGCGGGTCGCGCGGAGGGAGGCGCGGGGCGCTCGGGCCGGGAGGGCCTCCCGCGGGCTTGGGCGGGCCGGCGGCGGCTGGCGGCGGGGGAGAGGCTGGGAGCTGCGGCGTGGGGACAGGCGGACATGTCCGGACGGTGGGGAGAGGTGTCCGGCGGCGCGGAGGGAAGAAGGTTAGGGTTTGGACTGCGCGAAATTCGGGGGGAGGCACAAATATATAGGCAGAGGGAGCTAGGAGAGTCGAAACGGGGTGCGGTTTTCGCCCACACAATCGTGATCGAACGACCGAGAGCATGGCAGTGACTTAGAGGGGTTTTGCTGGGTTAGCGGGCTGTGGTGAAGGGGTGTTGGGCTGCACAAAAGAAGGGGTTTCGGGCTACGCGGTTAACCGTTGGGGCATCAAACGACCTCCGAATGGAACGAAATTTGACGGGCGGTCTGTCGGTGCTATACCAAGGCCACTCGGCAAATACCGACCCATTCCGAGAACGTTTAACACCCGCACACGAAAAGAGGCAAAAGGGGGCGCCGGGGAACATAGGAGTACCGGATTGCAAAACGGACAACGGGGAAAATACTCGGATGCATGAGACGAACACGTATGCAAATGCGATGCACATGATGACATGGTATGAAATGCAGATGATGACATGGAAAAGTACGACACGCAAGCAAATGACATGGCAACAACGACGAATAACTGGCAGACACCTGGCGCATCGAATCCGGGGCGTTACATTGGAATATACAAGCCAAGTTCTATAATGAAATTTCCCACTAGTATATGAAAGTGACAAAATGAGAGACTCTCTATCATGAAAATCACAGTGCTACTTTGAAGCACAAGTGTGGTAAAAGGATAGTAACATTGTCCCTTCTCTCTTTTTCTCTCATTTTTTATTTGGGCCTTTTCTCTTTTTTATGGCCTCTTTTTTTAGTCCGGAGTCTCATCCTGACTTGTGGGGGAATCATAGTCTCCATCATCCTTTCCTCACTTGGGACAATGCTCTAATAATGATGATCATCACACTTTTATTTACTTACAACTCATGAATTACAACTCAATACTTAGAACAAAATATGACTCTATGTGAATGCCTCCGGTGGTGTACCGGGATATGCAATGATCAAGAGCGACATGTATGAAAGAATTATGAATGGTGGCTTTGCCACAAATACAATGTCAACTACATGATCATGCAAGGCAATATGACAATGATGGAGCGTGTCATGATGAACGGAACGATGGAAAGTTGCATGGCAATATATCTCGGAATGGCTATGGAAATACCATAATAGGTAGGTATGGTGGTTGTTTTGAGGAGGATATAAGGAGGTTTATGTGTGATAGAGCGTATCATATCACGGGGTTTGGATGCACCGGCGAAGTTTGCACCAACTCTCAAGGTGAGAAAGGGCAATGCACGGTACCGAAGAGGCTAGAAAATTGCGGAAAGGTAAGTGTGCGTATAATCCATGGACTCACATTAGTCATAAAGAACTCATATACTTATTGCAAAAATTTACTAGCCCTCGAAGCAAAGTACTACTACGCATGCTCCTAGGGGAAGGGTTGGTAGGAGTTAACCATCGCGCGATCCCGACCGCCACACAAAGGATGACAATCAATAAATACCTCATGCTCCGACTTTGTTACATAACGGTTCACCATACGTGCATGCTACGGGAATCACAAACTCCAACACAAGTATTTTTCAATTCCACAATTACTCAACTAGCACAACTATGATATTACCACCTTTATATCTCAAAACAATTATCAAGCATCAAATTTCTCATGATATTATAATTAAAGAAAATTGCCATGCTATTTTAAGACTCTCAAAATAATATAAGTTAAGCATTAGAGATCAATAGTTTCTGTAAAACAAATCTACCGCCGTGCTCTAAAAGATATAAGTGAAGCACTAGAGCAAAACTATATAGCTCAAAAGATATAAGTGAAGCGCATAGAGTATTCTAATAAATTCCGAATCATGTGTGTCTCTCTCAAAAGGTGTGTACAGAAAAGATGATTGTGGTAAACTAAAAAGCAAAGACTCAAATCATACAAGACGCTCCAAGCAAAACACATATCATGTGGTGAATAAAAATATAGCTCCAAGTACAGTTACCGATGGAAGTAGACGAAACAGGGGATGCCTTCCGGGGCATCCCCAAGCTTTGGCTTTTAGGTGTCCTTAGATTATCTTGGGGTGCCATGGGCATCCACAAGATTAGGCTCTTGCCACTCCTTGTTCCATAATCCATCAAATCTTTTACCCAAAACTTGAAAACTTCACAACACAAAACTCAGCAGAAAATCTCGTGAGCTCCGTTAGCGAAAGAAAACAAAATACTACTTCAAGGTACTGTAATGAACTCATTATTTATTTATATTGGTGTTAAACCTACTGTATTCCAACTTCTCTATGGTTTATAAACTATTTTACTAGCCATAGATTCATCAAAATAAGCAAACAACACACGAAAAACAGAATCTGTCAAAAACAGAACAGTCTGTAGTAATCTGTAACTAACGCAAACTTCTGGAACTCCAAAAATTCGGCCAAAATAGGAAGATCTAGACAATTTGTTTATTGATCAGCAGCAATTGGAATCAATATTTTATCACGTTCTGGTGATGTTTAACAATTATTTTCGTGAACAGAAAGTTTCTGGAATTTTCAGCAAGATCAAATAACTATCATCCAAGAAGATCCTATAGGTTAAACTTGGCACAAACAATAATTAAAACATAAAAACACATCTAACCAGAGGCCAGATCAAATATTTATTCCTAAACAGAATCAAAAAGAAAAAAAAACTAAAATAAAATTGGGTTGCCTCCCAACAAGCGCTATCGTTTAACGCCCCTAGCTAGGCATTGAGACTTCAATGATGCTCACATGAAAGACAAGAATTGAAGCACAAAGAGAGCATCATAAAACACGTGACAAACACGTCTAAGTCTAACATACCTCCTATGCATAGGCATCTTATAGGCAAACAAATTGTCAAGGCAAGCAGAAACTAGCATATGCAAGGAAGCGGAAAGAAACAATGACAATCTCAACATAACCAGAGGTAATTTAGTAACATGAAAATTTCTATAACCATATTTTCCTCTCTCATAATAATTACATGTGGGATCATAAGCAAATTCAACAAAATAGCTATCACATAAAATATTTTCAACACGTTCCACATGCATGCAAAGTTGACACTCTTCAAAAATAGTGGGAGTAACATTAACTAAAGTCATGACCTCTCCAAACCCACTTTTATCAAAAATACCATAAGATTGAAAATTCTCCAAATATGTGGGATCTAAAGTTGACACTCTTCCAAACCCACTTTCAATGTTATAGCAAACACTATTATCAATCTCATATTCATCATGGGGCTTAAATAAATTTTCAAGATCATAAGAAGAATCACCCCAATCATGATCATTGCAACAAGTAGTAGACATAGCAAAACTAGCATCCCCAAGCTTAGGGTTTTGCATGTTATTAGCACAATTGACATCAACAGAAATTATAGTAAAATCATTGCAATCATGCTTTTTATTGAAGGAACTACCAAGTATGGGTGCAATAGCAATGATCTCATGTTTAACGTAAGGAACTATAGCAAATTCATCTTCATAAATATTGGCATCATGGCCACAAGAATAGCAAGCATCATGTTCATCAAGGGATATTTCAATCAAATCATCGGAATCACAATTATTTATAGATTCATGCATATCATTATTTTCTTCCGAAGCAATGGTCATTCTTTCAATAAATTTTTTGACATAGACATTATGAGCAAAGTTTTCATTGCAATATTTAAGTATGACCGAATTTTCAGATTTGTTGAGAGTAAAATCATACTTTTCAATCAAAGAAGAAACTTCATGAGCACCCTTAAAAAGACAAATTCTTCAATTTGTTCGATATCATAGTAACTATAAACACCCTTTGCATAAGAAGATAAGATTTCATTATCATTGAACTCACATAGGTAGGGAAGGTGTTTTTAGGGTTCTTAGAGCAACAAGTAAAATCACAAATTTCAAAAAGGTTCCAAGCATAGCATAGCAAACTATTTATATGATACCATAAGAGCTTCCCTTTTTCAGACAAATGATGACGCACAAAATGAGCATGCTCATCTAAAGATTTCCCATCAACTAGGCTAGTTGGGGTTTCAGCACGAGCACATAAGGATCGAAGATGATCCAAGTAGAACACTTTAAGTAGATCCATATCAATAGATTTTCAGCAAGCGAAGATGCAAGCATATAGAAGGCACATGGCAACATGAGCAAACAAGAAGCAAGCGAAAAAGAGGCGAACGGAAAAGAGAAGGCGAATAAAACGGCAAGGGTGAAGTGGGGGAGAGGAAAACGAGAGGCAAATGGCAAATAATGTAATGCGGGAGATAAGGGTTTGTGATGGGTACTTGGTATGTTGACTTTTGTGTAAACTCCCCGGCAACGGCGCCAGAAATGGCTCGTTGACGGGAAATCAAATCTTGACTTGACTTGGCGCGAATCTCCCCGGCAACGGCACCAGAAATCCTTCTTGCTACCTCTTGAGCACTGCGTTGGTTTTCCCTTGAAGAGGAAAGGGTGATGCAGCAAAGCAGCGTAAGTATTTCCCTCAGTTTTTGAGAACCAAGGTATCAATCCAGTAGGAGGCCACGCACAAGTCCCTCGCACCTACACAAAAAAATAAATCCTCGCAACCAACGCAATAAAGGGGTTGTCAATCCCTTCACGGTCACTTACGAGAGTGAGATCTGATAGATATCATAAGATAATATTTTTGGTATTTTTATAATAAAGATGCAAAGTAAAATAAAAAGGCAATAAAAATAGCTAAGTGTTGGAAGATTAATATGATGGAAAATAGACCCCGGGGCCATAGGTTTCACTAGTGGCTTCTCTCGAGAGCATAAGTATTACGGTGGGTGAACAAATTACTGTTGAGCAATTGACAGAATTGAGCATAGTTATGAGAATATCTAGGTATGATCATGTATATAGGCATCACGTCCGAGACAAGTAGACCGACTCCTGCCTACATCTATTACTATTACTCCACACATCGACCGCTATCCAGCATGCATCTAGAGTATTAAGTTCAAAAGAACAGAGTAACGCTTTAAGTAAGATGACATGATGTAGAGGGATAAACTCATGCAATATGATATAAACCCCATCTTGTTATCCTCGATGGCAACAATACAATACGTGCCTTGCTGCCCCTACTGTCACTGGAAAAGGACAACGCAAGATTGAACCCAAAGCTAAGCACTTCTCCCATTGCAAAAAAGATCAATCTAGTAGGCCAAACCAAACTGATAATTCGAAGAGACTTGCAGAGATACCCAATCATACATAAAAGAATTCAGAGAAGATTCAAATATTGTTCATAGATAAACTTGATCATAAACCCACAATTCATCGGTCTCAACAAACACACCGCAAAAGAAGATTACATCGAATAGATCTCCACAAGAGAGGGGGAGAACATTGTATTGAGATCCAAAAAGAGAGAAGAAGCCATCTAGCTAATAACTATGGACCCGAAGGTCTGAGGTAAACTACTCACACATCATCGGAGAGGCTATGGTGTTGATGTAGAAGCCCTCCGTGATCGATGCCCCCTCCGGCGGAGCTCTGGAAAAGGCCCCAAGATGGGATCTCACGGGTACAGAAGGTTGCAGCGGTGGAATTAGGTTTTTGGCTCCGTATCTGGTAGTTTGGGGGTACGTAGGTATATATAGGAGGAAGAAGTACGTCGGTGGAGCAACGTGGGTCCCATGAGGGTGGAGGGCGCGCCCAGGGGGGTAGGCGCGCCCCCTACCTCATGCCTTCTTGGTTGATGTCTTGACGTAGGGTCCAAGTCCTCTGGACCACGTTCGTTCCGAAAATCACGTTCCCGAAGGTTTCATTCCGTTTGGACTCCGTTTGATAATCTTTTTCTGTGAAACTCTGAAATAGGCAAAAACAACAATTCTGGGCTGGGCCTCCGGTTAATAGGTTAGTCCCAAAAATAATATAAAAATGTATAATAAAGCCCAATAATGTCCAAAATAGAATATAATATAGCATGGAACAATAAAAAATTATAGATACATTGGAGACGTATCAATCCGCCTCACCGGATGAGGATCCGTCGTCCATCCCGTCGTCCCGCCGGTTTAGCCGCCCCGTCCTCCACCTCCAAGGAGCTGCTCCGACGATCGCCTCGTGTATCGCGGCTGCTCCATCCCCACAACGCCGCCTTAACCTACTCCACCGAAACCGCAACATCCTCACCGACTCGTCGGACGAAGCCGAGGCCTACTCGGCGCCACCAAAGAGGTTGTACACTCATCGCATCACAGCTTCTCCTTAACTCGACCTCCCAACGCCGACGGTGCACCATCCCGCACCCCCATGGAGCGGCTACCTCGAAGCCGGCGCCGCGGGCGATATTTCCACGGCGGCTCTCCCCAGTGCGAGGCCCCTTCGGCAGCGGCGTCCATACCAGCCGGATCTGCTGCTGCTCCGGCTATCGCTTGGTCGCTCGCGCTGCTGCTGCTGCTCCGGCTCTCGCTCGCTCGCGCTGCTGCTGTTGTTGCCCGGGCTCTCGCTCGCTCGCGCTGCTGCTGCTGCTTCGGCTCTCGCTTGCTCGCTTGCGCTGCTGCTCTCCCCCTCGCTCGTGCTGCTGCTTTGCTCCGATTTAGCTACACTTCAGTCGACTGAATCGACTTTTGGGTCAGTCGATTTTCAGGGGGTGGTGGGTCTCGCCGGAGTTAAGGAAGAACCACCCGCAGAGGGG
>NC_057811.1:280605368-280627508 GCF_018294505.1 Triticum aestivum
CGGCGGACCGACGGTGGGGAGTTGTTTCGGTGCGGCTAGGCAATGGCGGACCGGCGGTGGGGAGTTGTTTCGGGGCGGCGAGGCGGCGGCGGATCGGCGGTGGGTAGTTGTTTCGGGGCGGCGCGGGGTTCGGCCGGTGGTGGCTGGCGGCTCAGGGGGTGTAGGTTTAAGATGAACTGCAGGCCCTCCCTAAACTATCCCATGTGAAGTGCCTCTCTGCTACCATTGTGTTCAGTTTCGACAGTAACATTCAGATTCCATAGTAAATTTTAGTTTCGACAGTTAAGTTCAGAGTCAGCAGTTTTTACCTCATCTGTTGTAGTCAGGTGGTTTTTGGTGATGTAAAATTTACATCTATCACTTTTTGGTAATGCATTTTACATCATCTATTGGAGATGCTATTAGAATCCCACTTAAGATTAACAATGTTTGTCTTGTGCTGCTTCAGCCTTGACGTCTTACGGCTCACCGGAGCTGCTCCAAGGACGGAACGATCCATCACAATAGAGCAGTGCCCTGGACGCCGTCTACAGATTCCTCAGATCTTCCTCCACACCACCGACAGCCACCTCTGCCTCAACTTCTTCAGCGACCAACCCAATGATGCTGAGGTCGACACGGCTACGGCAAAGAGGTTGTACACTTGTCGCATCACTTATTACTCCACATTCATGTCGATCCATTAGGGCTACTGTGGTTCAACGGAAAAACATAGCAATAGGAAATTTTCCTATGGCACTCTACTATTTAATTATTCATGCATTTTGTTGAAAGGAATGGAGCAAAACATCCACCTGGACCTACTTCTCAAAATCCTATGCATGAAAACAAGACCATGTGCATTAGTGGCAGAATAACATTCTAACTGTACACGCTTTCATATGGTTTCACTTTATTTTGGCCATGTTTCTTTGCATTCCTCTGCTCCTCCTTTTCCTGTGAACCAAACACCCAAGTTGACAGAAATCCTATATTCACAAATGCTCTGTTTCCCATGTGCATTCCTATCCTATTCCAGTGTTTTTCCTCCTATCCTTGCGTTTTTAGAATCATGCAAGCCAAATGAGCCCTTACAGAATTACGTCAGTTACAGGTAGGTGTCGAAGAAAACTTTGTGTGGTTTGTCCTGCTCCTGCCGCGACATCGTCCACCACACCTGAGCTGCTCCATCGAGAGAAGCATCCACCAAACCAGACATCACAACTCCTTACCGTCTTTCACCGCCTCAGATCTCCTTCCCTGCCGCCGGCACCCACCGCAACTGCATCACCATCATTGACTCAGCAGATGAACCCGAGGAGTACACGGGTCCACAAGAGAGGTCGCGCTCTTTTGTTTCTGCTTATGTTATGCATTGCTTAATATTACCTGCTACTTTATTGTCATGTTCACCTCTTAGACTCCAAGTCAGGTCCAAATTGATGTTCAAACTTGAGTTCTAAATTAGTTGTGGGGCACATATCGAGGCAGCAATGAATAGTATCTCTGTCTAATATCTGGTTCATCTAGGTTATGCCTATGTTGTTCATCTTGGGTGGCAAACAAATAGTAAAGCAATCATCATCTGTTTTTATTAAATTAAAGCAATCATCATCCTGCTATCATTATTTTTGGATCCATCCACTGGTTGTTACCATTACTCTAGATTGTTACCATTACTCTAGATTGTTACCATTACTCTAGATTTCCGCATGCTCTCCTTACATAATCTCATAATATTTTTTTGTATGCATATCAGATATTGTACACAGTCATGCTGAACATGTAGAGAAAAAGAGAGGAGTTTTGCGCGGCAATACAATGTCATGCAGACATCGCTCCATGGTAGGTTCAATGGCAAACCCTCCCCCCTCTCCAGATTGTAATCCAGAGGAAGATATCTGTTCTGAGGCGGATTCAGACGCAGCTGACCACTCCTATTTACCCCCCATGGTGTTTGCTCTAACTTGGCATGATGATGTTAGTCATATCATGCATATGTTGCCTTGTAGTGCCTACTTTCGACATCATATATGTCATCTGCTTAGTTTAGACATGTTCTGTAATGCCACATGTTTAGTTTCAATATCATATATGGGAATTATGCAATGCCATCCTGTTTAACCATGCATCATATATTTGAATGATATCTAGCCCATCCTTTTCTTCATAAAATTTCCATTTGTCGACAATGTTTGTACATTAAACTACTCTTCCTGTGAATCAGCCATTTGAGTGGGTGATGGAAAAATCTGGAGTGAAAACAAGGCCTTCAGAGCAGACAGTGCTACCTGTCGAAGCAGATCTCTTGCTGGGTCCCGATAGCTCCTCAGAGAAGGATTCAGAGACAGATGACCAGTCCTATTCCCCCACCGAGGTGTATGCTCTAACTTGGCACGGTTCTACTGCTCATATCATGCATATGGTGTCTTGCATTGCATAGTTTAGACATCATATACACAATATTCAATACCATGTTCTTAGTTCAGACATCATATATGCGAATGCCCTCCGCTTAGCATATAAATCACATATGTGAATTAAATCATGCGATCTTGGTTACTTAGATAACATGTATGTGAATTATGTCATGCGATCCTGTTTAGTTAGTCATCATATCTTTGAATTATGTTATGCTATGCTATCCAGTTTAGATAGACATCATATATGTGAAATTATGTCATGCTATCCATTTTAGTTAAACAATATACATGTTAATGATTTAATGCCCTCTTTTTTCCACACTATCTATTGCATCTGTCTCTCATACAATGTATGTACATTCAACTATGTTTCCTGTTTATCAGCCATTTGAATTGGAGCGGGTGATGGCAGTATCTAGCAGAGTAAAAACACGGTCTTCAAATAAAACAGTGCTACCTCTTGGTGGAGATAGCACCCCAGTTGTACATGCACGAGAACCAACCCTACCACACATAACCCAGACTCTCGCAGATTTTACCCCTACTGCGATGGATAGAGAACCAGCTTCACCCAATTTAACCCCAACCCCAGCAGATAGTAACCCAGTTCCTACTGACACAGTACCATCTCCACCACAGAGTTCCCAAACAAGAGCAGTTAGTAAGGCAGCTCCAGTGCCCAAAGCGCCAGTGCTACCACGGCGAACCCCAACTCCACCAGTTAGTACACCTATTCCTGTGGAGGAAGCACAACCAACCATTCATAGTTTAGCATCTATCGCATTTGATTTTGTTAAATCCTATGTGCGTATCTTCCCATCATGGAAATATTATACTGAAGATGAAGGAAAATGCCAGTTGCAGGTGTTTGTCCAGGAGTTATGTGTAAGTAATGTTATTCATGGCAATTACTTTGCTTTGTCCCATACATTCTACGTCCATGATGGTTATAATACATCAAATTTTCCCATTTTTCTATATAGAGAAGGACCCATTTGGAAACTCAGGATGAGGTAACCTATGCTAATACCTCTGCTATCTTCAAGAATGCTTGGTGGCAGTATCGGAATTACCTGAAGAAAACGTACTTCACTGGCAAAGAAACTCATCAAATTCCCTTACGTTCTCCTGAGACACATTTACTGGACGATGACTGGGAACGCCTTGTTCTTTACTGGTCACGAACCAAGAATGTGGTAAGGTCTATGAGATCATTTTATTTTAAGTACTATATGCTTGCGTCTTACTGTACTATGTTCATGTAGAATAAGTGCTTAAACCTGAAGAACAACTGTTCTCATTTAAGATTCCATTGCTATCGTGCATACTACTTTGCTCTTGTATCACTTTATTTACTCATACAAACTTATTTTTAAATTTAACTATCCAATGGAAACTCCAATGACACAACAAGTATGTTTACGCATGTTTCTTTAAC
Organism: Triticum aestivum; assembly: GCF_018294505.1. NCBI lineage: Eukaryota > Viridiplantae > Streptophyta > Magnoliopsida > Poales > Poaceae > Triticum > Triticum aestivum. The sequence continues at coordinate 280,609,209 of NC_057811.1, forward strand.
AGGTTTGCTCTTATAAATAGCTTTGTTGATTTCAATTTCAATTGTGTATACAGTTGACTACTCATATCATGCACATTACTAGCATCATAACAGGGCCAATAGTGTTGTTGTACATGTAGACCCGTGGTACCCGTCTGAAATCTTGTTGTGTCGTTTAGTTTCCCACGCTTTTTATTCTTTCAGTGCTGCTTTCTCTTGAACTGATATGATTTGAACCGTGTCTCTATTTTGATTTGGCAAGACAATGAAGTGACCATAGGACATAGATATATGCTTGTTTGATGCTCTTATAATGTACTACTTGGCAATAGAAGACTTGGTAGTTTAATATTGTCCCCCTTACTAATGAACTGGTTCACCGAAATGAGTTTCATGTACTAGTACATGCTAAACCTGTTATGTGTCTGCTTGTTTCTTCTTTTAGAATGCTGACAGAATATTGGGGAAGAGTGCCTTATTAAGCAATGATAAAGGAAGTAATGCAGATAAGGTCCAGGATAGTGAGATATGCTTGTTGGTCTCCAACAAAGCTGATAAAACAGCTAAGGAAAACTATCTTGAAGACAGTGAGGCAACCCCAAAGTCCTGTCTTGGTTTACTGTTCGAGTTACCGGCCACTACCGCTTGCACAAGCTATTCAAACTCACTGTCTGAATTAGTTCGGTTTCTTGAGTCTCAACTACAAGCTGAAAGACATCGATCAGCTATGCTGCAACAAGAAGCGGAAGGACTGCGGAAGTCCCTGGAGCATTCAGATGCATACTTTCTAGTGCAACAACAAGCGTTGGACGATTTTAGCGCCAAACAGGACAAAGCTAATAAGCTTGCTAAGCTTATTGCCAGCATGGTGGATACCCAAGATAACATTTCTTGAGCTCTTCTGAAGTTGTTTCAGTTATGGACTTGTTTTGCTGCTGTGTTTATTTGCACTGGTGGCCAATTTTGACGGCCAGTGTATGTAATATGCTGCTTTGTTCCCTATATTTGCACTGGTGGCGAACTTTGATGCCCAGTGGATGTAATATGTGCAATAGCTGTAATAGGCTAGCCTTAGTTGCTTGCTTATTTATTTATTTCCTTATTGTCTTGTTTAGTTGTTTGCTTGTAGTCACTACAGTTCCTTTTCCGTGTTTTTTTAGTGGCCACAATAACCTAGTTTTGGTAACTAGGCCACAATAATCATGGCAATACACGGACTGTTGTAACCATGGGCCTCCTGTGGGCCATAGGATCCGTGGGCCTTCTACGGGCCGTAGGATCCATGGGCCTTTTACGGGCCGTAGGATCCATGGACTTTCTACGGGCCGTATGATCCATGGGCCTTCTACGGGCCATATGATCCATGGGCCTTCTACGGGCCGTAGGATCCGTTGGCCTTCTACGGGCCGTATAATCATTTCCCCAAACATGGGCCGTACTATTCGTCGACCATAACGGGCCGTTAAAAGGCCGTATTTGATAACACTATGAAAACAGCCCAACGGGTTAACGGGCCACAAACGGGCCGAACGTAACCACAGGTTGTATTTGGCCCACAAATGGAACAGGCCAGTAACGGACCGTATCTAACCGAATTCTAGAAATGAGCCCAAGAATAAATGGGCCCTTAGAAGGCCGAAAGTTAACACGGGCTGGAAACGGCCGACGGAATAATGGGCCGTTAATGGGTATAAAGCTATACACCGTTCATTATGGGCCAGTTTCATCCCGGGCCTTTAATGGGCCGAGAGTTACAAAGGGCCTCATATGGGCCAAAAGACATCATGGGCCATACATGGGCTAGAAGTTACAACGGGCTGGAATCATATTGGACGGCCCAGATGAAGCTACTGGGCTTAATTCCGATAGGCCAGAACGGGCCGGTAGTAAGCGGGTCGTAAATGGGCTATATACGAACAGGCCACTAACAGGCTTTCCGTGGGCCGTCCCGTTACCTTTTGACCAAGTCAAATGGGCCAGCCTTTTCACCGGAATGGGCCTCTGTTGGGACGTGCCACGTGTCGACGTATCATAGGCGCCTCCTGTCCAATGGGTGGATGACATCTATCCGAACGTTGAGCCGACACGTGTTTCCTTCGGCCAATGAGAATTTTACACGTGGAAAATTCCCACTAGTCCGGGCTGCTAACGGGTTATCGGATCCAAAACTGGACCCGATAGCTTAACGGCGTCCCGTTATGGTGGATGCCATGTGTCGGTCACCCTTGACGAAAGCACTTCTATGACGCGTGATTTATCGTCATGGAAGTGGACACTTCCGTGATGATAATTTTGGTAATGTCATGGAACACTTCTACAATAGCACATGTATGACTATCTTGATTCTGTCATAAATTTGTCATGGATGTACATGCATGACAGAAAACGTGACCTACTGTGACAAACACGTATTATCACGGAAGTGTCTTTTTTTTGTAGTGTCTCCAGACGGACTGCGCCAGGTGTGGAGAACCGTACTACCCGGTAAGGGCCTTCCCACTTCGGTGATAACTTGTGTGTACCCTTGGCGGACTGAATGCGCCTAAGGACAAGGTCACCTTCCTCAAAACACCGGGCACGAACCCTGTGGCTGTGATAGCGACGCAGGGCTTGCTGATAGCGTGCAGCACGCGTAGCCGCCCGGAGACGGTTCTCCTGGAGTAGCACATCATCGTCATGCCAGTGCTGATCTTGTGCTACTTCATCGTAGGAAAGCACCTAAGGAGACCCGTAAATGAGTTCTGTGGGGATAAATACTTCTCCCCGTAGACCAGGGAGAAGGGAGTCTGCCCGGTAGCTCGATTAGGTGTCGTTCTGAGGGACCAGAGAACTACCGGCAGCTCCTCGATCCACCGCCTACCATGCTTCTGCAGCGTATCAAAAGTCCTTGTCTTGAGTCCATGAAGCACTTCAGCGTTCGCCCTCTCAGCTTGTCCATTGCTCCGGGGGTGTGCCACAGAGGAAAATGAGATCTTGCATCCGAGGGTTTGAACATATTGCATGAAGGCGTGGCTCGTGAATTGGGTGCCTTTGTCAGTGATGATCCTTGCCGGAACTCCGAAACGACACACCAATTATTTCCAGAACTTGATAGTTGACTGAGCAGTCACCTTCCTCACGGCAGTCACTTCCGACCACTTTGTAAACTTGTCGATGGCGACGAACAAGAATTTAAAGGCCCCGATTGCTTGGGGGAAGGGGCCGAGGATATCGAGCCCCCAGACCGAAAATGGCCATGACAGAGGGATTGTCTAAAGAGCTTGGGCAGGCAGGTGTGTTTTCTTGGAATGGAACTGACAGGCTTCACATGTCGTGACGAGCTCAACTATGTCTTGGAGGGCTGTGGGCTAATAGAATCCTTGCCAGAATGCTTTCCCAACTAATGCCCTTGATCCAATGTGTGAGCCGCACATTCCTCTGTGAACCTCAGCCAGCAGTTCCTTTCCGTCCTCCCGGCAGACACACTTCAATTTCACACCGTTGGGTCTCCTCCTGTATAGAGTGTCATTGATAAACTGATACATACTGGCCCTCCGGGCTACTTTCTCAGCTTCATCTGGGTCGCCGGGGAGTTCTCCGGTTTGGAGAAAGTGGACGATGTGCCTTGCCCAAGTTGGAGCCTGAGGCTCGACAACGAAGACTAGTGGCACCTCCTCAGGTGCAGGAGCACCAGCATCGTTCACGGGGTCCATAGGCCCGGCTGGAGGGGGTGGTCCGGCAGGCTGTGAGGAGTTGTTTCCGGGAGGGTCTCTGCCGGGAGCGGATGGCTCGATCGGGAGAGGCTTACTGTAGTCCAACTTTCTCCTTTTCCGGGCCATTGTGGTTGGTGATACGAAGGGTTGAGTGAGGTGGAGAACAAAAGTTCCTGGTTCCACAAGAAGCTTCTGCGCAGCATTGACAGGTGATCAGCTATGCTGTTTTCCGCACGGGGTACGTGCTCTGTTTGCAACCCATCAAAGCGCTCCTCTAACCTCCTTACTTCCTCAATGTATGCTTTCATCAATGGCTTTGGTAATCTTTGTTGACTTGTCTCACCACTAACTGTGAATCTCCTCGAATGATCAACTTCTTGATTCCCAATTCTGCTGCAATCCTGAGCCCGGCAAGGAGCCCTTCATACTCAGCTATATTGTTGGTGGCTTCTTCCCGGGCAAAGTGCATTTGGTGACGTACTTCAGGTGCTCCCCGGAGGGGGCAACAAGAAGCACGCCAGCTCCTGCACCTTGTAGGGAAAAAACACCATCAAAATGCATAATCTGTTCTTGGGGTGATACCTTGCTGGGGAGAGCTGTTTCTGTTGCTTCCTCATTAGGGGTTGGCATCCATTCTGCGATAAACTCTGCCAGCGCCCTGCTTTGAATGGTTGAAGTGCTCTCAAACTTCAAACCACAGCTGGATAACTCCAAAGCCCACTCCACTATTCTGCCAGTAGCCTCAGGGTTTCGGAGTATCATCTGCAACGGAAAACGAGTAACAACCGTGATCTCATGGGCTTGGAAGTAGTGGCGCAGTTTCCTTGAGGCCATGATGAGGCCAAAGATCAACTTCTGCACACCAGAGTACCTCGACCTAGCTCCTTGTAACAAGGAGCTGACGAAGTAAACTAGGTGTTGCACCACTTTCTTCCTTGCCGCGTCCTTGGGGCTGCTCTCGTTGCCGTGCTTACTGCTGTCCTGTTCCTCTGCGGACTCTGTCGTGATCTGGCCACTTTCCACATCTTCTGCTTCCCGCTGTGCTACCAAAGCTGCACTGACCACTTGGTTGGTTGCCGCCAAGTAGAGCAACAATGGCTCTCGGGGTTTGGGCGCAACCAAGGTGCGCATAGATGACAGGTGAGCCTTCAACTCTTGCAAGGCTGTATCTGCTTTTGGGGTCCATTTCATTGGTCCTGCCCTCTTTAAAATTTTGAAGAACGGCAGGGCGCGCTCGGCGGATTTGGAGATGACTCTGCTCAGCGCGGCAACACATCCCGTCAAACGCCTTACATCCTTAACTGTCCTTGGCGCTTGGATCTGCTCAATGGCCTTGATCTTGTCTGGGTTGGCTTCGATCCCCCGGTGGGACACGAAGAACCCAAGTAGCTTGCCAGAGGGAACACCGAATATGCACTTCTCCGGGTTAAGCTTCAGGTTGATCTTGCGCAAATTAGCAAATGTCTCCTCCAAATCCTGGATAAGGGCGGCCTTATCCTTGGTCTTGACCATAATGTCATCCATAGAGGCTTCTATGTTTCTGTGTAGTTGCGGCTCAAAACCAATCTGGACTGCTCTTGCAAAAGTAGACCTCACACTCTTCAGTCCGAAAGGCATGCAGACCAAACAATATGTACCACATGGAGTGATGAATAATGTTTTCTCCTCATCTTCTTTGGACATGAAGATCTGTTGATATCCGGAGTAAGCATCCAAAAAGGAGAGCAGATCGCAACTTGAAGTAGAATCCACAATCTGATCGATGCTCGGCAAGGGGAATGGGTCCTTCGGACAAGCCTTATTGAGATCTATGAAATCAATGCAAAGCCTCCATTTCCCATTCGCCTTTCGAACTACCACTGGGTTTGCCAACCATGTAGGGTGCAGTACTCCTCTGACCAATCCAGCTGCCTCTAACTTCTTGATTTCCTCGGCAATGAACTGCTGCCGCTCCAAGGCTTGCTTCCCTAACTTTCTGCTTGACGGGTCGGGCATGTGGGCAGACAACAAGGTTTTGCTCGATTACCTCCCTGGGAACACAGGGGATACCAGATGGTTGCCAGGCAAACACATCAATATTCGCCCGCAGGAAGGCAACGAGCGCGCTTTCCTATTTGTCGTCAAGGGTGGCACTGATGGTGAAAGTACGATCAACACCAGCCAACCCTACCGGGACCTTCTTCACTTGGGGTGCTGCAACCTTGGATCTCTTGTTGTTGGAACACTCCGGCACGTCGTCAATGGGTGGCGTGCACTCAGAGGGGCACGCTTCCCGGACTCCATGCAAGAGGTCCTACAATCCCTCTTCTTTCCTTTGCTTTCCTTGGCAGGGACCATTGCTGCCGCAGCCTCTGCTGTGACGGCATCCCGATACATCCTGTCCACATAGACAATCGCATCCGTCTCATCTGATGGGATGGTGATGACTCCCAACGGCCCAGGCATCTTCAAAGTGTTGTAATCATAGTGGGATGCGGCCATGAACTTGGCCAAGGCTGGTCGTCCCAGAATCCCATTATACGGCAGGGGGAGCTCAACCACATCAAACACAATTTTCTCAGTCCAATAGTTCAGCTCTCCCACAAACGTCACCGGCAACGTAATCTTTCCCTTGGGACGGCTCCTGCCGGGATTGACTCCTTGAAACGTGCCAGTAACCTCCAGCTCTTCCTGTCCTATCTGAAATTTGTTAATAACTGCTGGGGAAATCAGATTCAACCCAGTCCTGTCATCCACTAACATCTTTATGACGTTGAGGTTGCGAATTGTTGGGGAGACCAACAACGGAAAGCATCCTATCGTGGTCGTGCGGCAAGGGTGGTCCTCCTCATCAAAGTTGATGGGCATGCGGGGCCATTTGAGCGGCTTCCGGGCCTCTGGCGCCGGCTCCACAACATTGACCTCTCATGCCCATCGCTTGAGCTGGCGATGGGAGGAGTGCAAAGACGCACCCCCATCAATGCATAGGGTGTCAGTGGCCTTCTGAAATTACTACTCACTGGTTTCCTCTTCGATCCCTCCATCACTCAAATCATCACATGTTTCCTTCTCTTGGCCCCTGGCGGGTTTTCCTTGGTTCCGAAAGGGTTTGCCGGGGCGGTTTGTGTCGGCGTTCTGGGAACGGGGGTCCTCAGGCTTGCCTGCCTGTGGCCCATGGTGTTGGTGTTCTAGGAACGGGGGTCCCCAGACTTGCCTGCCTGCGGCCCACGGCGTGGCTCCACTCACGGCCCAGTATGGCCCGTCCTCACCAAAAAGCGCTCAAGACCCTCGCGAGGGGCCAAGCCTCGCGAGTGGACGACACAAGGCCTCCTCGGGAGTGGCCTCATTAGGCTGGCTCGTGAGGGGCGGAGAGATCAAGGCAAGGCGAACCTCGCGAGGTTCCAATGACGCAAGCCATGACGACCAAGACCAGGCGAGCGCCAGGCGGGCGCCAACGCGCACAGTGTCCCTGTTTCCTCTTTGGTGCTAAGGAGGCAAGCGCAGGCGAGGAGTAGCGAGGTATCAGGCAAAGCTTTCCATATCGGTGCAACGAGACCAAGACCAGCCGGACGGCAGGACGGAGGTCACCGTGGAGCCCAAGACGGTGTCACCACCAGAGCCTTTGGCAGGCGAAGACCACCTTTAGTCAGGATAGCTTGTACTAGCTGTCCCCTTTCAAATTGGCCGTTGTTGGCTCCCTTCCCGCTCAATATTTGGGGAGAGGACCAGGGCCTCTATAAATAGGACTAGCCACCACAGTAGGAGAAAAACTGATTGAGATCATCCTCACACCCACCAAGCACAAGAACACCTCTCCTCAGGAGGTTGTTCTTCCCCTTGTACTATTCATCCTCAGCCCGAGAGGCAATCCACCACACCACACTGGAGTAGGGTATTACACCACAACGGTGCCTCGAACCAGTAGAAATCTTGTGTCTCTTGTGTTGCGAGTTCATCGGGCTAGCCCTTGAGATCGCGGTGAGGCTGAGGGCGTGATTTGGTAGGGGGAGATCTTCGTGCGCACCCCAGTGTTCGAACCTCAAGGGTTTTGCCGGAACCCGAAATCCAACATTTGGCGCGCCGGGTAGGGGTGCGTCGAAGCTTTCCTTCTGTCGATCCGTGTCCCGTCGCTTCGTCGTCTCCATGGCGGACGCCCGCCGGGCTCGTGCTGAGCGCCGGGCCGCCCTCGCCGCCCGCGTTGCTCAGACGGCTCCCGTCGGCAGGCCTCCCCGTCGTTCTCTATCACCTGCCGCCAACGCCGCCACCGGCCCGTCGGGGAATGAGCAGCAAGTGTCCTCACTGCACTCCTCTGTGCGGTGGGACGACCGTACCGCCACTCCGTCGCTAACCCCGGTTGGCTCATCGTCTCACGCCCGTCGTGCTCGCACGGACGCGCAGGTCGCGCTGTGCATGGCACGCGAAGTCCTGCGCTACCGCCCCATCAACGACCTCTAGAAGGACTGGCTGGACCGCATCGCCGAGCTCGTCAGCGCCGCAGGGGGCTCCCTCGCGCCGTCCCTCTCGCTGCCTCGCCCTCTGCCAACTGTGGGTGACGTGGCCCATGGAGCACCACCACCACCACCTCTGCACAAAGACGGCGTCCTGGCGCCAAGGTGTGCGGCCCCTCAGTGCGACCCACCGCGTCGGGCGCCTGTGCGCCAAGAAGGGAGCTACCAAGAAGTTCCTCCTCCACAAGAAAACGCTCCCACGCTCCCTGTACCACTACGACAAGACCGTGCGCTGCCTGCGGTGGCAGTGTGCGGACATCAAGGGCAGGCTCCACATCAACAAAGGGTCCCGGTGGCCACCGCCGGCTGCCGTGCCTTCACTCCTGAGCTACGTAGCGTCGCGTGGCCGGGCAAGTTCAAGCCAGACCTGCCTCCTCGCTACGACGGCACCCCTGACCCCGCGGAGTTCCTGCAGCTCTACGAGCTGAGCATCGAGGCGGCCAACGGCGACGAAAAAGTCATGGCGAACTGGTTCCCCATGGATCTCAAGGATGGCGCCCACTCATGGCTCCTGAACCTGCCTCCAGGCTCCATCTCCTCCTGGAACGAGATGCGCGACCGCTTCGTCGCCAACTTCCAGGGCACTCGCAACCGCCCTTCGGCCGCGGGTGATCCGCGTCGTGTCAAGCAGTAGCCAGGGAAGACCCTCCAGAAGTACATCTAGCGCTTCAACAACGTTTGCCTCAAGATCCCCAAGGTGACGGACGAGGCCATCATCTCCGCGTTTTCTGATGGCGTCCGCGACGTCAAGATGAAGGAGGAGCTCGCCATCCATGAGAAGCTGTGCACGTCCTTGGAGCTGTTCAACCTGGCGACCAAGTGTGCAAGGGCTGAGGAAGGGTGCCTTTCCCTTCTCGAGCTCCCAGCTGCCGACCTCGAGGAGAAGAAAGCTAAGGCCAAGGACGTGAAGCGTAAGCGGAGCCAGACACGAAGCGCAGCCGCGACCAGCCCGAGTCATCCAAGAGCAGCCGACTGTTCTACGCCTTCCACCATGTTCACAACCACAACACTAACGACTGTCAAGAGCTCAGGGCCATTCGAGATGGACGCCTCGGTCGACGCCTCGAGCGCAATGACCGGGGCTACGGCCGAGGAGGAGGAAGTGGCGAAGGACGCTGGGACGACCGTGGCCCTCACCAGGAGTGGCGTGACCGACCTCGTGAGGACCGCTGGCAGGACCAACCTCGCGAGGGCGCCTGGAGGGATCAGCCTCGCGAAGACCGTCCTCAGGGCAATCCTGGGCTTCCTCCGCTGCCGCCACCGCCAAGAAGGAACGACGACCACCAACAGGATGAGGGGGCTGGGGACTTCCAGGAGCCGCGGGCTATCGCCTGCATCTTGGGCAGGGCTCAAGCCCCAACCTCTCAGTGGATCTTCAAGCAGTTTGCTCGCGAGGTGAATGCTGTCCTCCCTAGGCACGAGGCCACACGCCCGCTTAGGTGGTCCAAGTGTGCCATCACTTTTAGTTCGGCAGATCAGCTCAAGTGCGCGGCCACCGCTGGGCTCTCCCGATGCTTTGCTCGCCCATCATCAGCAACGTGCAAGTTACAAAGACCCTCATCAACGGCGGCGCAGGGCTCAACGTCCTGTCCGTCAAGACGTTCGACAGCCTCCAAGTGCCCTACGACCAGCTTCAACCTACCAAGCCTTTCTCAGGAGTGACCGACGATTCCACCACGCCGATAGGGCAGGTCCGCCTCCCTGTTACCTTCGAACAGCGTGACAACTACCGCACCGAGCTCACCGACTTCGACGTCGCCCACATCCGTCTCCCATACAATGCCATCCTCGGGTATCCGGCCCTGGCCAAGTTCATGGCAGTGATGCACCACGGCTACAACGTCCTCAAGATGCCAGGAAGCGGAGGGATCATTGCAGTCCCCTGCGAAGAAAGAGATGCGGCGTGCTCCCTCGAGCGCGCCTTCCAAGCAGCGTCAATCGAAGACCCCGACAGCAATGCAGCACAGTACCCTCCTGAGGTCGTCCCCAAGAAGAAGAAGCAGCTACTCCGCACTGGGCCTCAGGAGAACGGCGCCACAGGAGGAGCCACGTTAGGATCAGCGCCCGCGCCTGGGGCGCCTCCCTCCCTCGCATAGGAAGGCGCTCCCGGTGCCCTCCTCGGGCAGGGCTCGGGGGCTCTCTTCTGGAGGGCCTCAGACCTTGCCAACATCACAAGGGATGCACTCGGGCACCATGTGGAGGCGTGCTTCGCAGCACGTTTCCCTCAGGAGGACACCAGACGAGGAGCGCCCGGCGCTCAGGAATTCATTGCCAAGACCACTCAGGAACTGCAGGATGCAAGAGCCATGCGCGGCGACCGCCGCTCACCTGGCACGGCTCCCCATCCAAGCGAGGACGGTGGGCTGTGCGTCTGCATCGACATCCCAGGGCTTAACAGGGCCGCATCTCAGGAGCTTTTCTGGCGTTCACGCGTAGGACGTGCGAGGGCCCGCCTCACAGCTACGTTCGCATGCCCTTTGGCTTGCCGAGCATGGCGTCCGCCTTCCAGCGCAACCTGCAGAGCATCCTGGCGGCTCAGGAGGCCAGGCACCATGCGGTCCTGGCAGAGGTGGAGACGGTCCTCAAGGAACCGCCTGGACCCCCAGAGCCTCCTGAGGCTCAGGGCCCCGGTGGCTCGTGAGGAGCAACCCCTTCATCATGCGTCTTCAGCTGCCTCAAGATTCCTTCATCAACAAAACCAGGTGACATTTTCCAAGTTTATTTAGCTGGGAGCGCCCCTCAGGCTACATCATTCCCAGGCCGCGTGGGTCCGTCCCTGTGGCATGTATCCCTTTACATTTTAGCTTACTTTGCTGGGGGCGCCCCTCGGGCTGCATCATCCCCAAGCCGCTCGGGTCCAGCCCAGTGGCATGTATCGTACTTGCATTTTCCTGAGCTAGTTCGCCTCTCATGCATAATCTATCTATGGTTATCACCTGCTTGACTATCACCCACCACGAGAGCCGCGCGCCGATCATCTTTCTTTAGGACCCTTCACGTGAGAGGGTTAGGCATGGCGTCTGTGCTCGGGCCCGTCCCTGTAGCGTCGATAAATCCAACGGTTGAGCTCTGTCTGGCGGGCCGGCCCCGTACACGTCACCTCATGGGGTCGTTGGTGCTTGGCCTTCTCACGCGGTAACCTCAGGAGATTCGTTCGGCGCAGGTTGTCTAACCATCTCGCAGGACCACCACAGCTATCAACAATCAAGACCAGTCGCAACCAGCCTTGAGGTAGGGCCTCGTGAGTCCCGCGCTGGCTCACAAGTGCCCAGACACACCTCTTCTAGCCCTGCCGTGCAAGCCACGTGTCAGGGCGGGGCTGTACACGCCCCGGGGGCTCTCCGCAATAGGGAGTCCCCTCCCACGTACCAGTGGAAGCACCATGCTCCGCGCTGGCCGTCGACACTGCCGAGGAGCGGCTATGCCTGTGCAAGTGCGGAAGCGCTATGCTCCACGCTGGTGATAAACAACTGAGGGCGGCCCCCCGGCCGTATCAACCTCAGGGAGCCCATGAGCTCAGTGTCCGGCCTCATCACAACACCTCCCCTCGGGAGAGTCGCGCGAGAGGGTTGGGCACAGGGGCTGCGCTCGGGCCACGCCCAAGCGTACGCCATCTAGCCAAGTCCCCCAGACCTGGTCGTCGCACGCCCCTCCCGAGCCGAGCCTCAGCGAGGACCAAGGTATGGAGGTCGTTTGAGCGTCAAGGGGGATTCCCGAGCATCGCGACTCAGGAGCTTAACTGGTCACGTAGCCCCTCACTCCTTAGTCTCTTCCTGGTCTCCGGACGACCCAACGACGGCCGAGGTATGCGCGGGGCCGGGCCCTGCCGACGTAGAACACTAGACCTATTCCTGTGTCTCTTTCTTATAAGCTATTTGCGCGTCAAGGGGGACTCCTGAGCATCATGACTCAGGAGCCTAACTGGTCACGTAGCCCCTCACTCCTTGGTCTCGTCCTGGTCCCCGGACGACCCAACGGCGGCTGAGGTATGTGCGGGGCCAGGCCCTACCGACGTAGAACGAAAAGCAAATAGGAAGAAAATCGCAAAGTCTGAAGCAAATATTACAAGACATATTGTTCTCATAATATCAAACGCATGTCTAAACGCCTCCGCGAGGCATGATGCATGTTGTAGGAGTAAAACAGGAAAGAGCCGCGAGCAAGTCATCCCTGGTCGTCGCCGTCGCATGCAAGAGGTGCTCCCTCCTTGGTGGCGTCGCCTTCGCCTGTACCATTGGTCGGAGCTGCAGGATCAGCAGCATCGCCGGTCGAAGGCGCGGGAGTGAAGGCGCGGAACTTCTTCAGTAGAGCCTCCACCCGATCCTTCACGGCTGCGGCGGTGGCTGCGCAGTTCTCGTCCTCCACAGGCTCCAGCAGCTCGTCAAGGTGGGCGACAGGGTCGCGAAGATGGAGGTGGCTGAAGACACGCGTCAGCGTAGCTGAAGAAAGGACGCGAGCCTCTTCCTCTGCCATGGGCGCGATGCCGCTCACGACTTCCTCAAGCGCCTCGACCAAGAAGGGAAGTAGCTGGGCGGGGCCGTTCTTGTCGGTGGTCAGCGGTTTCTCCAGGCCCTTCTCATAGAGCGTCTTCAGTGCCACACGAGACCTCTCCTCGAGGAGCGCGAAGGCCGCGCGGTCCTCGGCCAGAACCTTCGCCTTGGCGTCATGTTCAGCTTTCTCCGCCTTCACCTTCTGCTCTAGCTCCTCCAGCCGGCCACGCTCAATGGCCTGCGCCTTCACCGACTGCTCCAGCTTGGCGTCGTGACCCTTGACGGCGTCCTCCTGGGCCTTCATCTTCTCCTACTCCGCCTGACGGCTACGGTCTTCTTCTGCATGCTCGTTGCGCAGGGTCTTCAGCTCGGCCTCTAGCGCCCGGCAGTGACTCTTGGCGGCCTTGACGTCCTTCAGCGCCGCCTCACGAGCAGCCGCTGCCTAGGCGGCGGCCTGCTTCTCCTTCTCAGAGGTCGCCTTGGCCTGGCTCAGCGCCGCCCGAACAGACACGTCAGAATGGAGCCAACCAGAAACCAGCTCCAGACGCCCGGCCACCAGGAGGGGGTCAGCGCCCTGAAGATTTTCTCGCAGCCGGGTCATCTCAAGAAGAGCGTGTTCCAAGACATCAGGGGAGGCAGAAGGACCTGGGATCAGCGGTGCAGCAGCAGGAGGAGGAGAAGGTATCGTCACCATGGCCTGGGAGAATGGGGGCTCCTGAGCCTTGGAGGCTTCAGCAGCCAAGCCGGACACCAGTGCCTCCGGAGCCAGCGGGGCCGCGGGGGCTGTCTCCTCCCGAGGATTCTCCCCCATGCCTCGTGAGGACGACCAGGCCGGGGAGACATGAGCGCCAACGCTGCCCTCCTCCACGGAGGGAGATGCAGCCGGAGCAGGCGGCCCGGTCCCAAGCGGCACCACCGCCTCCTCCTTCCTCTTCTTCGCCGCAGGCGTCGGCCTAATCGCACAACGGAGAAGCGTCAAGAATCAGAAGCATAATCAAGAACAAGATGGAGCGCGAACACTTACTGGTCAACCGTGGTGTAGTCTACCCTCCGCTTGCTAAGCCTGAAGCCCGAGAGCCTCCCAGCCTGAGGCATGGGTGCATGGGCCCCAGGAGCAGAAGAAGGAGCAGCAGGTGGGCCGGAAGTGGCTCCAAGCAGCGTTGGAACAGAAGCAACATCTCGGGAAATCAACGCCAACCGGCCCCTCGCCGGGATCACAGGCAGCCCTCCCTTCTCCCGGGGAGCGTCGGCCTCGTCGTCGTCAGGAAGGGTGCGGAGGATGTCGGCCTTGCTCAAGGGGGAGGTCTCCCCCATCCCCTCGGGGGTCGCCTCTAAGTCGCGCTCCTCGTCCTCGACGTCCTCCTCCTCCTCCTGGCGAGAGTCGTCAGAAGACACCTCCACCGACAGCGTCGCAGCCGAGACCGCAGGAGGCGCTGGCGGCATCAGCCCGCGCCCATCAAAGGTTGGCATGGCAGCCACAACCTGCTCCCCATCCTTGCGGCGGAACAAGGGAACGAAGACGCTCGGCGGATATTCCTGGTCGTCCCCGACCAGGAGGCGGAGAGCCACGGCCAGCTCTTCGTCAGGCAAGGCTTCCGGGCTCAGGCGAACCTTGTCTTCCTCATCCCCAAGCCTCCACAAGGGGCGCGTACGCGCCTGAAGCAGGGCCACGTGCAGCATCAGGAATTCCCTCAGGAGCATGGCCCCTGTCACCTTCGCCGCCTTTGCGTTGCCCGACTTCAGGTCGGTGTTCATCTTCTCCAGCACCAACGTCGCCCGATCGTCAATGAGCTTCGCGCGAGACCACCCCTTATCAGACTAGGGCATCTCCGTTGGCAGCACCAAGCGTGGGTGGACGCGCTTGGCGTCCATCATGACCCACTTGCTCCTGAAGCCGTCGGCTTTATTCCCAGCCTTCGAGATCGAGCTGGCCTTGCCAGCCGCGATGGAGTTGGCGCACCCAGAGGTACGACCCTCATTGATACGGAGGAAGAAGAAGTGGCGCAGCAGAGCCACGGACGGCATCACTCCGAGATATTCCTCGTAGTAGAAGGCGAAGATCGACAGAAGGAGAATGGAGTTGGGATGAAGATGCAGTGCCTGCAGCCCGTAATGGCCAAGGACCTCATAGAAGAAGTCAGAGAAGGGGGGAACCAGCCCCGCGATGATGCTGCTCATGAAGAAGGGGAAGAAGGTGCTTCCCTCGGGCTCCGACACGGCAGAGCCGGCCCGGAGCTCGGTCTTCTCCCTCTTGTTGCTCTCCCCCGCCGTCAGCAGGCGCGTGGCGATGAGGCTCTTGTCCGAGACGTTGGGCGCATCTAGAGCCGGCTCGTACCAGGCGGGCAGCGAAGAAACCTTAACCTTCCGGGGCGCCATGGTCGCTGATGCGGAAGGGGATGGGAGCAGATCTGGAGATTTTGGAAGCAAGGAGCGAGGAAGGGGATCTAGATCAAGGCGAAAGGAGGCAATGAAGGCAAGCGTTGCCCGCGCCAGCCTTTTGTCAGACGGGCAGTTGCCGAGGCAGCATGGGGAAGCGGAGACGCCCACGTCCAATTAATCGCCACGCGTCGACCAAGGCTTCAGGCTATTGGGGCCTGCGGCGCTCCGCACTTGCCCTTTGGCTTCACCTCGAAGCCAAGTCCGAGCGCGCCTTGGGCCCGGGGGCTACTGTCGGCGTTCTAGGAACGGGGGTCCCCAGACTTGCCTGCCTGTGGCCCACGGTGTCGGCGTTCTAGGAACGGGGGTCTCCAGACTTGCCTGCCTGCGGCCCACGGTGTGCCTCCACTCGCGGCCCAGTACGGCCCGTCTTCACTAACAAGCGCTCAAGACCCTCGCGAGGGGCCAAGCCTCGCGAGGCGGACGACACAAGACCTCCTCGGGAGTGGCCTCATCAAGCTGGCTCGCGAGGGGTGGAGAGATCAAGGCAAGGCGAACCTCGCGAGGTTCCAATGACGCAAGCCATGACGACCAAGGCCAGGCGGGCGCCAGCGCGCACAGTGTCCTCGTTTCCTCTTTGGTGCTAAGGAGGCAAGCACAGGCGAGGAGTACCGAGGCATCAGGCAAAGGTTTCCATATCGGTGCAACGAGACCAAGACCAGCCGGACGGCAGGGCGGAGGTCACCGTGGAGCCCAAGACGGCATCACCACCAGAGCCTTTGGCAGGCGAAGACCACCTTTAGTCAGGATAGCTTGTACTAGCTGCCCCCTTTCAAATTGGCCATTGTTGGCTCCCTTCCCGCTCAATATTTGGGGAGAGGCCAGGGCTTCTACAAATAGGACTAGCCACCACAGTAGGAGAAAAACTGATTGAGATCATCCTCACACCCACCAAGCACAACAACACCTCTCCTCAGGAGGCTATTCTTCCCCTTGTACTGTTCATCCTCAGTCGGAGAGGCAATCCACCACACCACACTGGAGTAGGGTATTACACCACAACGGTGGCCCAAACCAGTATAAATCTTGTGTCTCTTGTGTTGCGAGTTCGTCGGGCTAGCCCTTGAGATTGCGGTGAGGCTGAGGGCGTGATTTGGTAGGGGGAGATATTCGTGCGCACCCCACTGTTCGAACCTCAAGGGTTTTGCCGGAACCTGAAATCCGGCAGTTTGTTTCACTGCCTCGGCCCTTTCCGCCAGCAGCATTCTAACCGTGCTCCTTATCATGCTTATCATACTCTGCTCTCTGTCTCTTGAAAAGCTGCTCAACTTGATAACATTCATGGAGATCATGGCCCTTGGTCCGGTGGATCTTGCAGTACGGCCCATCACCTTTCACGGCTTTCTCCGCGGCAGCGGCTTCCCGGCAGGGAGTGCACGTGGCAACTTCCTTGCCGGGGGCCTCAGCCTTGGCCTTCTTGCCGGTACTAGGCATGCCAGAACCTTCCACACTCATCACTGCCTTATCTCTTGGCTTCTTGCTGCGCTTCTTGCCCTTTCTTTGACTGGTTGATTCATCTTCTTCCTCTGAATCAACATTGATGCAATCCTCCTCTCCAGGCAACTTCCTTCCTTCCTCTATCCGAGCACACTTATCCACTAATGTGTACAGATCCTTCACAGTCTTGGGCAACCACAGATTCATCTTAGAACGAATGCGACAGTTGCGCACATTGGACTGGAAGGCAGCTATAACAGCTGTCGGATGGATATTCGGAATTTCTATGGACTTTACTGAATCTTTGTAAATACTTACAGAGAGTTTCTCCTTCCTTCTGCTGGAGAAGCTGTAGGTCGCTGGGCCTGTCGGGCTCCTGGTGGCCACCGGTGAAGGCACCGATGAACTCGTGGCACAGATCTGCCCATGATGAAATGGAGTTCTCCAACAGGTGCATGAGCCAGGAACTCACGTTGGACTTGAGAGCCAACGGGAAGTAGTTGGCGAACACCTTCTCGTCTCTTCCCCCTGCAGCTTGAACAACGATGGTGTAGATGCTCAGGAACTCTGCCGGGTTCAGTCTCCCATCGCACTTCTCGGGTATCTCCGGCTTGAACGTGCGGACGGACGGCCAACGGACTTGCCGCAGCTCGCGTGTAAAGGCAGGGAAGCCGACCTCAAAAGGTAGGCACCCGCCAACACCAAACGCAGGCTTGTCAACGTTGAGGCCGCCGCACCCATCGGTCTGGCGGGGGTCGTCGAGAGGCCGCCCCATGATGACACGCGCGTCTCTCGTCCGCCTATCCTCCGGGGTTCGCCGTTGGCCCGGACGTGCTCGAGGGTCGGAAGAGGCCATCGAGACGTCGTCGGGATCTTGATCTTGCTGCACCCGCGCCTGCTGCCATGGCGGGGACCGCACGGTGGGGACAACCCCCTCTGTTCCGTTAGTAGTACGAGCAGTCGTTGTCACTTGGGGAGGTCGTGGCGGGCCAGCACGCCGCGAGCTCCCAGCCTCAGCGAAACCGAGTAGACTCTGGATGGTGGCACACCATTCATCCATTTGCTCGGCTGCTGGCGGGAACCTTAGTAGCAGCTGGGCCCGCACCATAGCCTCCGTGGCTATGCTTGGCATGGATGTTGATGACCTCGACCAAACCGTCGCCTGGCTCCTGACGGTGCTCTCTACGGTAGCGGCGGTGGTGCGCCCCTGCTGCAGTTGTGTGGCCACCTGGGCAGCGGGGCTGCGCAGTAATGGAGCTTGAGGGTCCGCGGCTCCGTCGGGTGCAATGGTTGGGTCGGCTCGCCCGGGAGGAGACACACATGCCGTGACCGCCCCCGTGGCTGGGACGACCGGAGGACGGTGGCACATCCCGGACCGATCGCCATTGCTGTGGCTTCGCCCGTCGGTGGGAGGAGGGGATGTGAGCGGAGTCACCCTCCCGTCCATACCTTGCGGAGCTTCACCGTCGACATGCTGCTGAAGCTGTTCTCCTCCGATGCCTTCAACCCTCGTGTCGGCCACATGGGGAGTGGCGATGGTGCCACCTGCTCCTACCACGCCCCCAGCAGCACTCACGTCCTCACTTGTCCCCGCATCCCCCGTGGCATCTGAGGCCGCGGGCGGCGGAGCCTTCGAGGTAGATGGCTGGGCCAAAGGGCCGAACTTCTTCTTCTTGGGCGCTGTCGTCGAAGATGAAGATGGCGATGAAGTTGATGTGTTGCGCACGCTTTTAGGTTCGCACAAGAGAGTCCCCCTACCTGGCGCGCCAAAGATGTCAC